>NC_084800.1:23566666-23869696 GCF_963169125.1 Humulus lupulus | reverse complement strand
TCCGGGAACGCATTCATCTTCGGAGACAACTTCGGATCAGGGTTCCCGATCTCGACGCGCATACGATCTCGAACAGGTTGAGTGATCTCGGAAGATGTCTCCAGCTCGAAAGGTGACAGGAAACCTGGGAGACTAAAGCCTTAGAGATACGCAATAACCACTTTGAATATCTACAAGTATTATAAATATGAGATGTAATCCTCATTTATTAATGTAAATCCCCTAGAATCGTGGGATATTATTTGATCAGTTATGCGTTTCCTGGTCTTCAGGGACGTTTCCTTTTATATCTGATTATAGGCATTTAAAGCCATTTATTTAATTTACACAAAAAGAGTAACTACCCAAAATATGTGGGATAGTATTCTGCATCCTTCTCTATAAATAGAGAAGCCATGCACCATTGTAAAGGACCGAAATTCTGATCCTGGAGAGAAAACTCTGAAGAATTCATGCTTAAGAATTTTCAGAGATAATCTTGAGTTTAATAACAGAGACTCGTGGACTAGGCAGATTTAACTACTGAACCACATAAAAATTGCGTGTTTGATTTGTTTTATTGTATTTGGCCATTATCCATTATTGTTTTTGTGCTCTTCTTTCACTGTTTGACGAAAAACGGCGTCAACAGTTCTTAGGTCTTGGCCAATCATTCACAGCCTCTACCTTAGTTGGGTCTATAGCAACTCCGTCCTTGGATACTATGTGGCCGAGGAACGCTACCTGTGAAAGCCAAAATTCGCACTTCTTGAACTTGGCGTAAGGTTGATGCTCTTTCAATCGCAACATGGTCATTCTTAAATGTTACACGTGCTCAACTTCGTCCTTTGAGTACACCAAAATATCGTCGATGAACACTATGACAAATTTTTCCAAGTAATCCTTAAATACCCTATTCATTAAATCCATAAATATGGATGGAGCGTTGGTAAGACCGAAAGACATAACTAGAAACTCATAATGTCCATAATGAGTTCTAAAAGTTGTCTTGGGAATATCCTCTTCCCTTACTTTGAGCTGGTGATACTCAGACAATAGATCAATCTTTGAAAACACGGTCGCTCCTCGAAGTTGATCAAACAAGTCATCAATTTGGGGTAGCAGGAACTTATTCTTAATCGTCACCTTATTCAGCTCGCGGTAATCTATACACATCTGCATGCTTCTATCATTCTTCTTCACAAATAGGACCGGTGCTCCCCATGGAAAATGGCTCGGTCTAATGAATCCCAAGTCTAAGAGTTCTTGTAGTTTCATCTTTAACTCCTTGAGTTCGGTAGGTGCCATCAGGTATGGTGCCTTTAAGATAGGCTCGGTGCCCAGTACTAGTTCGATTGTGAAGTCAATTTCCCGAGTTGGCGGCAACCCTGGTAAGTGACCAGGAAATACTTCTAGGAATTCCTTTATAATATGGACGTCTCCAACCTTTAGTGGTGTTTCCTTTACCACATCCATGACGCTGGCTAAGAACGTGTGACATCCTTTCTCTATCATCCTCTGAGCTTTGAGAGATGAAATAAGCGGTGTACATAGTCCTGAAACCTTTCCCATAAAGCATAGTCTCTGACCGTCAGGAGTATTGAACTCACTTGCTTACGTCTGCAGTCGATGGTTGTGCCATGCCTTGCTAGCCAATCCATTCCCAATATTATGTCGAAGTCTTTGATTTCTAGTTCTATCAGGTCTCCTTCTAGTTTTACGTCCTCAATTTTGATCGACACGCCTTGTACTATCCGTGATGATAGGACTACTTCACCCGAAGGAAATTCTGTCACAAACCTAGTTCTAAATCTTTCACAAGGTTTGTATGATTTCTCTATCATTCCTAACGAGATATACGAGTGTGTGGCTCCTGAATCAAATAATACTGAACATACATTATTGAGGATAGGAATCTGACCTGTGACCACTTTATTACTAGCTTCAGCTTCTCCCTGGGTCAAGGCAAAGACTCTGGCAGGAACCATCTTGTTGTCCATTTTCTCTTCTGGCTTGAGATGGGGACATTCTTTCTTTTGGTGACCTTCTTGACCACAATTATAGCATCCCTTGGTGTTTGCATGACACTCACTAGGATGTTTCTTTTGGCACTTAGAGCACTGCGGGTATTCTACATAACCATACCTACTACCTCCATTGTTTGTCCGTGCTCTTTTATCATTGTCGAACTGCTTATTGTTAGGATGCTTTCTCTTCTGACCATTATTGTTGCTGGGCTAATGGTTGTTGTTGTGGTGGTTGTTCCGACCATTCTGAGGTTGACTTTGCTGTTTAGGCTTAGGCTTATTGGCCTCCTCCTTACTAACATTCACCTGAAGCCTTCTATAGTCATTTCTAGAGCATCGACATAAGTAGTAGTTCCATGGTTTGCTAGCTTAACCCCTAGCTCAATCTTTGGTCTTAGTCCTCTAACGAACTTGGTAACCCTCAAAAAGTCTGTTGGAACCAACTCTGGTGCAAACTTGGCTAGCGATCAAACTGTCGAGCATACTCTGTTATCGATAAGTTTCCCTGTTTCAGACTAGTGAACTCATCAACCCTTGTAGCGATGACTGCCGAGTTGTAGTACTTCTTATGGAACAGCCCCACAAATCTTGTCCATGTCATGGTGGCGACGTCATGAGTCTGCTGAACTAGGTCCCACCATATTCTAGCATCTTTCTTTAAAAGAGACAAAACACAGGATATGCGATCCGCGTTGCCGAGGTTTATGTGCACTAGGATCGGCTCTACATTTCTGAGCCATTCTTCCGCCTCGAAGGGGTCTGTTTTCCCTTCAAAGTTTGGAGCGTATTGCTTACGAAACCACTCGTAGATTGGCTCCATGTACTGAGCTAGGTAAGGCACATAGTTCGCCATTGTCCATCCCCCATAAGGACCTACTTGTTCGGGTGCTTGAGCCATTTGTTGAGGTTGCGGTTGTGGCTAAGGTTGAGGCTGAGTCTGTGGCTGTGACTGGGCTTGCTATCATTGTTGTTGCAGTAATTCCTCCACTTGTTGTCGTAGCCTGACAATTTCTGTGGTGTTGTCAACCGGAGGCGGCGATGCACTTCTGTTAACAGTAGTATTGGTAGCACGCGCTCCCCTTCTGCAAACTAGAGGGGCTTCAGTAGTCTCATGAGCAATGCTGGAGGCATTGGCATTTATGCGTGCAGACCTTCTGAGCAACATCTTCAGTAGAGTTCTAACAGTCGAGAAAAACATGTTAGAATTTACCCTAATAGGCTCTAAGGAAAAGACTTAATCTAAGCAAACATAACTCAGACCTATTTGTTATGATTTCTTATGAAAAACTATATAAGCCTTCTTTATAATTAGGGTGTGTTTCTATAGTTAGAAAAATAAGCCATCTTTATTATTTTCTAAGTCTGATTCTAATCATCCTATATGACTCAATTCTCAGGCTCGAAACCCATCGTTGTTCCAAAGTTAACCATATTGAGGGAGGGTTGGGATCAGTAAAATCGTTCCCACTACTATGGCCCCCTAACTCTCAATATAGAACCTGGTCCATTGATTTGTATCCACCCTCACCGAACTTGGTCATTATTTATTTATTTTAATTTATTATGATTGTAAAAAAAATCAAACTCATACATGTTAAATAAAATAACAATAATATTCATTTGGAAAAATGTTTTCACTAAGTACAATCATAAATGCAAAGAAAATAAATAAATAAATAAACTAATCTAAAAATCAGGATCTTATATATCTGACCCTTCATCTAACATATCATCATCTATCTCCTCATAATCATCATTCTCTCGAGCTTAAAAATTTCCTCGGGGAAGATTCATGAAGATTCTATGTTTTTGCTCATTAGTGAATTGGAATTCCATCTTAGAGGTGAACCTAAGTATGAAAAAATAATATCTCATAGCTACTAGTAATTCATCTTCATCATCTATAGTCTCCCATATTTCTTCTAATGATGAAATTACAGAAGTATAATCTTTAAAAAGCCTAATTACTAAGACATATTGCTCCGTAGCTCTCATCATGATTTGCTTAGTAGTTTGGAGGTGAACTATCCTCTTGTGGAATAAGATTAATCTCTGAGTGATTCTTTCTAACACTCCTACGGTATTCCTTGGCTCTCTAATCCTTTTTAATGCCTTAATGGCTCGGATATCCTCATAGGTCAAGGCTCCATCCATTCTTAACTGAAAACATAAGGACTAAAAAGTTAGCTAATAACATAAACATACTAACTATAACATAAACGCTTACATTGGCAGTTAGATTCAGAGCTTGAGCGTGTGTATCAAGGAGAACTTCATGCATATAAACCGTTGTTCTGATACCAACTGTAATGACCCAACTATTTCTAAGACCTTGGACTATTAAAACTACTAGACATAGCTACTATTTTGATACAAACATAAGAAATAACATATTTTTATTGAAAACCCAAAATATTGTATCAAATACAAGATAATATAAAAATATAAAATGTGATAGATATGGTATGTGATCCCATTATTTATAAAACATAAACCATACACTTTAATCAGTTGTTTAAAAGACTAAATGCGGAATTACAAAAAAACAACATAATTCAAAAGACTAAATAACGTCATTCTCGATCGACACACAGTTCATTCATTCCATTCTTCCTTGTAAAATCCTTTTTTGGCTAAACTTTAATTTAGACAAAATATTTTAATTATTTAAAGAAAAATCAGTAGCATATCTCCATATTGATTTTCGGTTTTATTTGGCAATATTTTCAGCTAGTTTTGTAATGTGAAAAGATCTTTAAGTGTGAATATATTTGTTGCCTTATTTATCTCAAATAATCAATATTTGGTAAAAATATATTGTGCAAATATCTTGAGATTATTTTCAGGGATTATATGGGATTATGTCTATTCTGGAAATAAAGAAGGTGTCGAAAATGAACATGGTCAAAAGAAATGACCATGTTCGTTCTGCCAGATGAGACTGACTACGTTGCTGACTCATCAGTTCCTTTTCCGTCGACACAGAATGCATCTGGCTGTCTGATTTCCTTAATCAAAGGAATTCGCAAATTAATTTCAAAGATACCAGAAAATGATGGCCTTGGACGATTTCCCTGCCTATAAATACCTTGCCAAGGCCTTTGGAATTTTCACCTCTTCCATTTTCAATATTTGTAAACATTATTTTGAAGAGTGTCTTTATTTGTAGAGATTAAGTTTGTTGACCTTAATCTTTGTGAGAGTACTGAGTGTACTTGTGGATATCTATCTAGTCCATTGTAATCAGATAGTGTCTATTTTGAACGTGTTCATAAGGATCTTCGGGAGAGGATTCTATCTAAGTCTCACTTTGGGAGGAAGTGTGCACTCGCTATTCTTTGAAGGGAGTTCAAGAGAATCAGCGTTTCATCAAACCAGATTCGTAGAGAAGAGTACAACAAGATTGCGGCAATAGTTTAAGAGGGAGTCTTACATTGTTTAAGTCAATGCTTTTGTACACTTTGTTTCTTTACTAATTGGTTTATTCTCTGGGCGTGGCCCCAAGGAGTAGGTTATCCGAAAGGGTTTCTGAACCTTGTAAAAATTCGCTGTGTTCTTTCATTTTTGCACTGTCTATTTATTGTGTTCAGTTCTGTCGTGACAAGTTCGGATTCTGTTCCAACAGAACTGCTATCTGTGTAAACAATTAATTACCATTCCACATTTTAATTAATTCATGGTTTAATTAATTTGGTAATTACTAAAAACGGAATTTCAATTGGTATCAGAGCGGGTCACTAAACTCTTAGTGCGATCTTGTATTTTTCCGTTTGTTTTGTGCCTTGTGAAATGTCTATCTTTGCAGAAGGTAGATCTATAACTCGCCCTCCATTGCTGAATGATACAAATTATCCATACTGGAGAGTAAGGATGAAAGCTTTTATTAAATCCCTTGATGAAAGGGCTTGGAGATCAATATTATCTGGTTGGACACCACCTGTCGAGATAAATTTGAAATTTGGTAAGACACAGGTAAAATCTGAACTTGAATGGTCTAATGAAGAAGATAAATTTTCAATTTATAATAATAAAGCTTTACATGCAATTTTTAATAGTGTTGGTGAGAGTTATATAAAATTGATTTCATCTTGTGAGTCTGCCAAAGATGCTTGGGAAATCCTTCAAACTCAATTTGAAGGAACCACTGATGTTAAGCGATCTAGGCTTGTAATGTTGACCACAAGATTTGAAAACCTTCGCATGTCTGAAAAAGAAACCCTCACTAAGTTTTATGAAGAATTGTCTAACATTGCTAATGAATATTTTGCTTTAGGAGAAAAGTTGTCTGACTCTGTTTTGGTTAGGAAAATTGTTAGATCTCTTCCTGACAGGTTTCAATCCAAGATCACAGCCATTGAGGAGGTAAAGAACCTTGACACCTTGAAAGTTAAGGAATTGATGGGATCTCTTCGAACTTATGAACTTAATCAAAAGATCCGCCAAGAGAAACCACTTGCTGTGAAGGAGAAATCGATTGCCTTGAAATCTTCCAAAGAGAAAATGGAAAGCTCAGATGAGGAAGATGATGATGAAATGATCTTGTTATCGAAAAAATTTAAGAAGTTTATGAAAAAGATTGGTAACAAGAAAAACATGTCTAAATCCTCCAACGGTAATAATTTTTCAAAACCTTTTGAATCTACTAATAAAAAAGGTATTCAATGCAGGGAGTGTGAAGGTTTTGGACATATTCAAGTTGAATGTGCCAATACCTTAAAGAAAAATAAGAAGGTCATGGCAGTCACTTGGAGTGACCAGGACTCTGAAAATAGTGATGAGGAAGAAAATTCTAATCTTGCCTTAACTTCTGTTTTTTCTTGCTTACCTCTTTCTGTGCAGGTGAATGAGAACCTTGTTTGTTTAAATAATACTATTTCAACAGATGAGGGTTCCCATGGTGATTCAGATGAATCCGATTTGGATGAGGATTCTTTGAAAGAATCATACAAAAACATGTATGATCAATGGTTGAAAGTATGTTCAGATAATCGTTTGATGGTAAACAATAACAAAGTTCTCGAGAATAAAAAATCTGGTCATTTTATTCCAATTTGTAATTTCTGTGGAGTGAAAGGTCATATTCGACCTAAATGTTTTACCTTGATGAATTTTCTTCACAAAAATTACTTTGATCATCATGGTAATTTGAGACAAATGTCATTGAAGAAAAGGACTCCACCTAAGAAAGTTTGGGTGAAGAAAAATAAATTCAAATGTCTTGCTGCCTTTACTTGTCTTACAACATGTGCTTCTAATTGTAGCACCCACATTATTTTGATATAATATAGCCAATAATCACATGATTGCATTGCATTACATATCATACAATATGTATAATTTGAGCATATGCATATTCTTATAAGTGTTTTCATATATAAGTATAAAAGTTGTGTATGATGTCTATATGTATGCTCAATATTATTAACCTTGTGGAATTTGAGTTGTCTTTTATGGGTGTTTGATGTGCTCAAGATATAAGAAAGTATGAAAAATATGGACAAGGCATGGAATTAAGTGATGAAAGTGAGATATAGAAGGCAAAATAGGTTAAGTAGTGAAAAATAGTACAATGTCGATTACTAGTATTTCGGTGTAAAATTGAGTATTTATGGATTTACCAAATGTAATCGAGGTATGATTAAGGTCTCATTGATGATGTAAAAATGGTTTTAGAACCATTAGATCAATTCTTGATGGGAGGTATACATAATCAGTAGTATTGATGCAAAGTCAAAACGAGCTTAGCATAAGTGCGCTACGCTCGATCGGGTAAGCATAACTATTGGGTATGAAGTCATATGGACCTAAGGTTTGGTGTGAGTGTTTTACACATAAGGATAATAGGCCTAGCAGATGATTAAGTCGAAATTATTGAAGTGATAAGGTTTTCATAAGTCAAAAGGTGAAATGATGAGATGAAAGGTGTCAAATTTTGATACAATAAGGCTAAATCATTGAAAATAAGGAATTTTCATCAACCTTATCACTTTGCACGACCATTATTCTGAAAAACAGAGAGAAAAGAAAACCAAAAACCATTTCTTGGCTGGTTTGAAGAAATTCTAAGGAGATCCAAGTGAAAGCAAAGCCAAAGAAGTAGATTAAGCTTAGTTCTAGCCTTTTTATGGTAAGTTCTTGTACTTGGAAGTTAAACTATGTTTTTGAATTTTTCTGAGAGCTTATATATGGTGTTTTATCCTTTTTAAGATATTTCTTGGGGTTTCCAAGTGGTTTGAGGTTTAGAAAAGCTTGAAGATATTGTTTTCGCCGAAAAGTTGCTCGGTAAGTGAAATTTTGTGTTTTATGAGGTTTTTGGGGTTCTTGGAGTACAAGATGATTTTTGGTTATTTGATTGAGTTTATAAGAGAGTATATATGTTTATAAATGTTTGAATATATGTGGAGACTCATTTAATTTGGGTGATGATCTAGGAGATAAGAATTTTATCAAAATCGGTATATGATAACTTTATGATGAATCATGTTGGTATTTGGGATATATGGTTATGGCAGGTTATTTGATGTTGATTATTGGTTAATTTTGATATTTGAGGATAGCTAAAATTAAGGGGAAACTCTGTCAAAACTTCTCCAAATGTCTAAGATAAATCTAATGCTCGATCTAGGTGGTTTAAGGCATTTTAGGCATGTTTTGGGTATGAAATTTGATATGATGTTTTATGGGTATTTTTAAATGAGAGTTCAATGTATTACTGCCATCATTATGATGAGAAATCCATGCCATTTTTAGGATAAGCACATTAATACCTAAGACACCACTTGTTACACGGTGAACTATATTTTGGACAAAAGGTAAGTAAAGTACTCAACTGCAACACAAGAATTATGTGTTATGTGAAAGTATGCATTATATGAATATTTTGTGAATAAGTGGTATTAACATACAGTGACACTTCATCATAAATTTGTATGCATGGCATAATAGTGATATGGTAAATTATTATATGATATAAGACCATGCATGATATTATGATGATTAATTATATGATGCCTTTGAAAGTTTTGTGCAACATAAAAGAAAGTTGTTATAAGAAGTTTAAGTTCAGTGCCACTGTTTTGAAAAGGCAAATGAAAGTGTTAATAAGTGTAAACGGAGGCCTATAGTAGGCTTATAGTGGCTGCCCAATAATTTGGGCTAGGTTTTAGTGAACCAATTATATTGTTTGCCATGTTTCCGTTTTTATTTCTCCTCCATATGAGTTATTGTTATATGTATTGACACCACAGTGTGTGGCCGCCTTAACTCTTGAGCCCGACGAGGCAACGATGGAATAAGGTTTTTAATGTGCCCTACTGTGGTGATGGCTAGCCGGAGGAGAACCCATGGGATTTTGTATTATATGCGTAACAAGCCCTGTAGGAATTGACCAATTCAAACAGTGTGCACAATATTAAGGGGCCCAAAATTTAAAAAGAAGTTGTATATGTCCATTGATATTGGGTAATCATTAGCATTGCATGCATTACTTTGCTTACTGAGCTTTAGGCTCACAGTTATCTTGTGTTGCAGGTAGAGAAAGAAATGTGTGAATGACATGAGGAGAACTGAAGCATGGTCCTGACCCTGATTTGTACATATGAACATATCGACCTTTTGTGGGTTATTTCAGTTATCAGTGAGATGTTTGTAATAAAGTGTGAAGTTATGTTTTGAAAATAAATTGGGTTATTTAATACTTATGTAAAATATGTTTGAGACACACTTTATGTTTAATGTAAATAATGTGAAATAAGTTTTCAAGTTTAAAAAAAAAAAATGTCCAGACTTCCGCAGTAATAAATTATGATATAGTTTTAAAACGTAACACCTCAAATATGGTTTTAACTAAAATAAGTGAGGGTGTTACACTAATTCTTGGTTTTTTTATAGTGGTTGTTCTAGGCATATGACAGGTAACAAAATTATACTCACTGACTTCAAGACTTTGAAAAATGGGGAAGTCACATTTGGAGATGGTAAGTCTTGTAAGGTACTTGGTAGTGGCACTCTAAATTCTGAAAGACTACCAAAGTTACAAAATGTTCTTTTGGTTGATGGACTTAATACTAATCTAATTAGTATACGTCAAATTTGTGACCAAGACTTGTTTGTAAATTTTTCTCTTGATAATTGTTTTGTGCTTGACCAATATGGAAATTGTGTTTTGAAGGATTATAAATCTGTCGATAATTGTTACACATTATCTCAATCACACAATTGTCACACAATTACAAGGAGTGATACTAATTTGTGTCATGAAAAATATGATCATGTGGATTGTGAAAATTTGAGAAAATTTGGAAGTATGAGTCATGTTCATGATTTACCGATTTTAAGTAAATATTCTTTTGGTAAATGTGAACCAGGTCGTTTGGGAAAACATTTGAAAATTTCTCATGAAAAATGTTTTTGTGTTGATGATGTGTCTCGACACACTGAGGATCTTGTTGAAAATAAAACTTTGGTCTTAGAATATATTGAGTGTGACAAACAAATTGCACATATTTTCACAAAAGTCTTTGATACGGTCAGGTTTTATTCCCTCAGGAAATCCTTGGGGGTTTGTACTAATTAAATATTGTTTGTGTTGTGCCATATCCTTGTGCTAGAAAGAGTTGCTTGATGTCTTCTTGTTCTTGTCCAAATAGAAAGTCTCAAACATTATGACAAAATGTATTTTTACTACTTGTTAGAATTCATAGTTAATATATATCATGCACATTTTTTTTAAAAATAAAAAATCAAAATAATTAGTCCTTCCAATTAATATTCTTCCAAATTAATCTGTGTTTGTAGTGTATGAGCATTTGATCCTTGAAAGTATTTTCAGGCTCCATCTTAGAATAGAGCTACCTACACTGTTGTGTAAAATGCTATCTTTGAGTAAGTTGGAACTATGTAACTAAAAATTATGTAGAAGATACTCTACCACTGATAAATGCAGCCTTCAGTATAGTGTGAAAGCCTCTAATTTGGGTACTCTTTGAGAAAAAGGCTAAAAATTGCCACATAGGGCAATGACCTTGAAAAAGGCTAAAATTGCCATACAGGGCAATGATCTCTGCTTTCACAATCACACACGAATGCTTAAGAAATACTGTTGGAAAAATTTGTAAGCTCATACACACTTATTAATTTGGATAAAATATTTTTTGTGTCAGGAGTACATATTTTGTGATTTTAAAAAAAATAAAATAATAAAAGCATGATTTATATTAAATATATTTTCTAACCTTATAGTAAAAATATGTTAAGAATTAATGTTTATTGCTTTCTCCAAGGACAACGCACGAAGACATTGGGCACAATCAGAATAGGATATTTTTGGTACTTTTGTTTATATATTATATTATATATATAAAAAAAAAAAAAAAGACTTGACCGTGGCTATCAAGAAAGGAAAACTGTGGTAATATGTTGTTTTTTATTTTATCACTTACTATATTTTTTGACCTCAAAAGTTTCTATTTTTGGTTTATTTTCCTTGACTGTGCAAAGTTTTTTTTTTTCTTTGGGATATCAATTCATTAATTTGGTCTTGAAAAGGAATAAAATAAAATCCTTGAGTGTCATTTTCTTCTCTTTATAATCGGTCAAAGAGAGACTCATTTTCTCATTCTTTCAAAACAAAAAAAGTTCTCTTTGTTTTTGTTTGTTGCAACTATGGTGAAAACTCGAGACAGTGGAGTACATGCATTTCCCATTGGTAACAACCGTCTCGGTCATCACAAAGAAGGCTTGAAAAATTGTGTTGTCATTGCCTTTTGGTTTTTTTCTGATAGATAAAGAGGGGGAGTAGTAGTTTGACTCTTTGGATTGTTTTATTTTTTTTTTTTGTTGGTGTTACTCCTTTGGCTTATTGCTAGACAACAAGGGGGAGTTAATGATTCATTTTGATGGTTCATTTTGATCAGTTTATACTGTTTTAAGCTGTTGATTCTTGTTACATTTGAGATATTTTTCGCAAGGGGAGTCATGCTATGATTTTTTGATCCTTGTTACATTTGTGATGATTTTCGCAGGGGGAGCAATCTATTGCTATTTTGCTATTTGCTCTAACCTATTTTTGTCTATGCAGGATCTTTCAAAATAAACACTCAAAATATTCTTGTCTATCAAGTTGCCAAAGGGGGAGATTGTAAAATCCTTTTTTGGCTAAACTTTAATTTAGACAAAATATTTTAATTGTTTAAAGAAAAATCAGTAGCATATCTCCATATTGATTTTCGGTTTTATTTGGCAATATTTTCAGCTAGTTTTGTAATGTGAAAAGATCTTTAAGTGTGAATATATTTGTTGCCTTATTTATCTCAAATAATCAATTTTTGGTAAAAATATATTGTGCAAATATCTTGAGATTATTTTCAGGGATTATAAGGGATTATGTCTATTCTGGAAATAAAGAAGGTGTCGAAAATGAACATGGTCAAAAGAAATGACCATGTTCGTTCTGCCAGATGAGACTGACTACGTTGCTGACTCATCAGTTTCCTTTTCCGTCGACACAGAATGCATTTGGCTGTCTGATTTCCTTAATCAAAGGAATTCGCAAATTAATTTCAAAGATACCAGAAAATGATGGCCTTGGATGATTTTCCTGCCTATAAATACCTTGCCAAGGCCTTTGGAATTTTCACCTCTTCCATTTTCAATATTTGTAAACATTATTTTGAAGAGTGTCTTTATTTGTAGAGATTAAGCTTGTTCACCTTAATCTTTGTGAGAGTACTGAGTGTACTTGTGGATATCTATCTAGTCCATTGTAATCAAATAGTGTCTATTTTGAACGTGTTCATAAGGATCTTCGGGAGGAAGTGTGCACTCGCTATTCTTTGAAGAGAGTTCAAGAGAATCAGCGTTTCATCAAACCAGATTCGTAGAGAAGAGTACAACAAGATTGCGGCAATAGTTTAAGAGGGAGTCTTACATTGTTTAAGTCAATGCTTTTGTACACTTTGTTTCTTTACTAATTGGTTTATTCTCTGGGCGTGGCCCCAAGGAGTAGGTTATCCGAAAGGGTTTCTGAACCTTGTAAAAATTTGTTGTGTTCTTTCATTTTTGCACTGTCTATTTATTGTGTTCAATTCTGTCATGACAAGTTCGAATTCTGTTCCGACAGAACTGCTATCTATGTAAACAATTAATTACCATTACGCATTTTAATTAATTCATGGTTTAATTAATTTGGTAATTACTAAAAACGGAATTTCATTCCTTAACACACAATCCAAGCTGCCATGAATCATTCTGCCTTCCATATTCATTTTCCTGCATCAAGCTAAAAATTTAGGAGTGAGCCTAATGTCCAGCAAAGAAAATCTACTAAAAGCATACATCATAAATCATAAACATAAGACTATAGAAACATATATCATATAGGACTACAATATTAATGGCCATTAACTCATTAACATGGCATGTAATAAACCATCTAAGCCCTCTGTCTACTAATCGAGGTAGATCACATGGTAGTATATGATAACCCATCTAGGTCCTCTACTAGTCGAGGTAGGTAAATCATAACTCTAAACCATGAAAATGATAAATAATATTGGGGTTTGCTATCTAAGCAACTACAAGCCCCAAGCGACATAAAAGATTGGGGTTTGCTATCTAAGCAACTATAACCCTCAAATGACTACAAGACATATTCATACATATATATACATATCATAACATAAAACATATAAGCACATAAAATAGTGAGTATCAAAAGCCGGGATATTTGAGAACAAGAACGGGATTAGAACACTCCTATAAACCAACAGTAAAAATGGTGAGTATCTCTAAAGAATAAAGATGGAAAGAAAACTAAACCATCTAGAAGAAACTTACCAAGAAGAACCTTAAGTTTCAAGAAACTTAAACACCTAATCAAGAATCATAAACAAGAGTTAGGACCTGAAAGAAAATAAAAGAAAACTATAGAATCATAATAATTGAACTTAGGAATACCTTGAATGATCTTATGGATGATCTAAACCTCAATACCGAAATCACACTATATCTCACTTCCCAAGTGTTTAGAAAAGCTTAGAATGATAAAGCTTTAACCCAAAACCCAAATGTTTCTCTCTATAGTAACACTAGCAGCTTGGAGGCTCTGAAGACTGCTTGGAGGCTCTGAAGATTGCTTGAAGAATGACGAAAATGGCTGAGTACTAGGTCCTATTTATAGAGTTCAAGGAGTGAAACTAATCCCTTTTTAATTTGAATAAATAAATGATTATAAAATGAAAAGGAATTAAATTTTCATTCAATAGACACCCATAACTCGGTCAAAATTGTTCAAAGGCAGGTCCAAGTGGTTAAGGGTATTTTTAAATTTAAAAATCATCAACATTCAAAAATCATGCCTTGGAATCGATATATCGCCCCCCATAGGCGATATATCGCCTCCCCCAAATTCCCGATCCCCGTTCGTGTAAAGTCGACGTGTTTTCCGTATCTCCCATAGGGGATATATCGACCCCTAAAGCTGCAATATATCGGCATACATTGATATATCAAACACGTATTTGCACTTTTTAAGCATATTTTAAATTGGATAAACAGCTTTGACTGAGTCATAATACGATCCTAACAATTTCTAGAAGGTTCTGAGCTTCTAGATCTTTCTTTTAATTAAACTATCCATCAAAAATACTTAATTCTTTAATAATCATGATTATGACAAGTGTCGTGCTCTAAATGGTTCTATCTAAACCTTAGGTTATAATAAATATATATCTAAGACCAGCAATATTAATCAAACCTTATGTTATAATTAATATTCTTAAACTATAGGTTAAACTTATAAAATCCATAACTGTTGCTATGAGTTTCCAACCAATTCCCGGCTTGAACCAAAATCTACGGATTCTATCATATTACAAACTAATACTAACTACTATTATTATCTAGCTAGCTAAGTAAATATTCAGGGACACTACAATTTGACTAAGTGAATTGTACGCCCTGATATTCAGCCCGGGTCTTTTATGCAGCTCGAGTACAGCTGGCTAGCTAAGAACAGTGCTAAGGGACCCACAAGTTGATATTTCCTTTGCGAAGGCAGTGCGACTCCCCAGGTAATAACACGAGCTAAAAAATACGAAGCATTAAGGCACGAGTTGGAGATGGATATAAAATACAACATCCTGGGCACGAGCTAGCGTTATATTCAGGTCGTAGTACTCTGACAACCTGCCATGTCCAAGAGTTTATTAAGCTGGACACGTTATATATAAACGTGCGTGATCAGACATCACATGTCCGTTTATCCCTAAATTCTCAGACACGTAATATAAACGTACGTGATCAGACATCACATGTCCGATTATGCTAGACAACCCATGATCAATTTTACCTAATGATTAGACCATACCTTAATATATATTGTAATATACATTATTTGTGCAAGACAGGTCACAAATAATGATGGGTATTCACGTGATGTTCCCTACACCTATCATGGGATGGTTCTTCTATAAATACCAAAACCTGGGAAAGAAAATGAGTTTTTTTTTGGGGTAATGCAAATGCTCTGTCAAATATAGAGAGATATACAGTAATTGTGGATGCTCAATATTCCACGCCCTTAAAAGACTCAAAGTGTATGCTCAGGTCCCATAAAACATCCAAAAATATGGCTGAGTTGGGGTGACCCTGAGCCACTATCGCCTCTCATGCGGCAGCCCAGATGGCCTCACACCCCTAAGCGTCTCGCGCACCAGCGCCTCGCGAGGCCCTTCCACTTCGCGTGCCAGCATCAGGCGAAGCCGCCCACAACGCTTCGCACGCCAGCGTCTCACGAGGCCACCTCCGTCTCGCGCGTGCCAGCATCAGGCGAGGCCGCCCACAACGCTTCGCACGCCAGCATCTCGCGAGGCCACCTCCACCTCGCGCGTGCCAGTATCAGGCGAGGCCGCCCACAACGCTTCGCACGCCAGCAACTCGCGAGGCCACCTCTGCCTCGCGTGTGCCAGCATCAGGTGAGGCCGCCCACCACGCTTCTCACGCCAGCGTCTCGCGAGGCCACCTCCGCCTCGCGCGCCCAGCATCAGGCGAGGCCACCTCCGCCTCGCGCGCCAAGCATCAGGCGAGGCCGCCTCCGCCTCGCGCGCCCAGCATCAGACGAGGCCACCTCCACCTCGCGCGTCAGCACTCACCTCGCGTCTCATGCACCTAAGCACCTCCGGAGCTACGCCTCCAAGGGCCTCGCGAGACATGGCCATGTCTCGCCTCGCCACGACCGTGCCATGAGGGCCTCGCGAGAGAGCATCTCGTACCCTTCACTTTGAGATGGCATCTCCTACGGAGACCTATGGAAATCCCACCATCTAGGAGTGAAAGCTCAAGTATGATTCAGAAAGGCCATGTTAGTACAATCTTGTACGGGGTACGGCTTTTAAGACCCCATACCCCTAACCATAGCACTCATGCTAGACAAGTAGTTGGAGCACAAGGAGAGAGGACATGGCCTGCATGCTCTCAACCAGGTGTCAGAGTCAACACCACTACCACCTGCACCACTCCTCTGAAATTCGTACAGTCAAGTGGTGGAGACATCCTCCTGGCACCTGCCCATGTACTGGTTGCAACACCACTACCTCTGAAACCACTCTCCTGATAGTGTACTTATGTACTGCCTAGTCCCCTGGACCACAGTGTATCTAGGGCCATTAGAGCCCACTATATAATAAACCCCAGTTCCACATGGAAAGGGGTTGGAAAATTTACTGTAGCAAATGCACCATAGTGAATGAAAAACTGATTTCACCATTGTTCTTCTGCAATTGTTCTTAGAGTTGATACTTAAATTTCTAAGGCTTTTATATTGATAATATTTATCTTGCAATTCTTTCCAACTTAACTTAGTTGACGAGTTCTCACCGTCAACAGTAATAATATCGACTCGTGGACTAGGGGGATTTTAGCCTTCGAACCACGTAAAAAAGGAATGAGTGTTCTTACTATATAATTCTAAGCATCCATAAGAGTTATTATTCTTATTACAGTTTATCCTTAAGCACTAGTTCATTCCAGCTAATTACATAATACACTGTTGTCAAAAAATCGCGTCAACATGAATATTTGTGACTCTCGTCTACCGTGACAAATAGGTTCATGGCTAGTTGAAAAACCTAAGAAATAGAAAGATAAGTTTTTAGTATTTACTTATCTTTAAACATTGTTTATATGTTATGTTATTTCTGAAACTTGTAAGAATGAATGTTTGTCGAACAATGCGTTGATTTATACTTTATTGATAATTGTAGCTATATGGCCTCCAACCGCATTATCTCTCTTCTGTCCAAGGAGTTGTTAACCGGCGAGAACTTCATGAAATGGAAGTCTAATATCAACATAGTTTTGATCGGCGACAACTCAAAATTCGTGATGAATGAAACTAAACCTGACTTTCTCGGAGAGAACGCCTCGAAGGCCGTGAGGGAGAAGTATGATTGTTGGACTGCTGCCAACAACAAGGCCAAGGCCTACATGCTCGCCAGAATGTCAGAAACGCTAAGGACTAAGATGGAAGATGTCAAAACTGCTTATGACATCATGGAGCAACTCCAAGAAATGTTTGGGCACAAGTCTGCGCAAGCTAGTTTCGAGGCTACCAAGAAGCATGTGAACTGTAGGATGGCACCTGGCCAACATGTTCATGATCATTTTATTAAGATGACGAACTACTTCCAAGAAGTTGAGTTGCATGGAGAAACAGTAGATGAGAAAACTCAATTTGGAATCATTCTCAACAGCCTTGCACCTAGTTTCCTTACGTTCACCACGAACTATTTTCTTAAAAGGTTGGACTATGGAATGACTCAGTTATTGAATGAACTTCAGATGTATGAAGGAATAAATGGTACTGAGTAAAGGACATGAGAAGAAGCTTGCTACTACCAGGGGTGCTTAGGGTGAGGCTAACCTAGCCTCTTCCTCGAAGAGCAAGAAGAGAAAGGCAAGGAAGGACAAAAAGAAGGCTAAAAAGCAAGCAGCTAGAAAGGCACCGACAACTAAAAAGCCTGCTGGAGCAAAGCCAACTAGCAAGAAGGCTAAAGGACAGTGTTTCCACTGCAAGGAGGAGGGGCATTGGAAGCGTAATTGCCCCGCCCTCAAGGCAATTGGAACCCAAGGTAACAATAACTTATTAGTCTTGGATGCATGTGTTTTAGAGGATGATCCTTCTGTTTGGATAGTTGATTCAGAATCCACTAATCATGTGTGTATTTCTTTGTAGCTATTTAGCAACTGGAAAGCAGTGAAGGAGGGCGATTTAAAGCTCAGAGTTGGAAATGGTGAATTCGTGGAGGTCAAAGCTAAAGGACAAGCCCCTTTAAATTTTGGAAATAAATTTATGTTGTTGGATGATGTTTATTTTATTCCAAACTTTAGTAGGAATTTAGTTTCAGTTTCTTTATTACATCAACAACGATTTGTTGTTACTTTCACAAGTTTTAATATATCTATTTTATTTAATGGATGTGAATTGTGTGTTGGATGTATGGAAAATGGCTTGTATATTTTGCGACCTAATGAATCACTCGCGCTTAACAACAAATTGTTTAAGGTAGATAATCCTAGGACCGCCAAACGATAGAAGATCGATAATGATCACATGACATACCTTTGGCATCTTCGCCTTGCTCATATTAACTACAATAGGATTAAAAGACTTACAAATGCTGGGCCTTTGAAGGAACTCACAATGGGTGACTTACCTGTCTGTGAATCTTGTCTGGAAGGTAAAATGACCAAGTTTCCATTCTCTACAAAAAGAGAAAGGGCCAAAGTACCCCTAGGGATCGTTCATACTGACGTCTGCGGACCGATTAATGTTCAAGCAAGAGGTGGTAATGAATATTTCATCACTTTCATGGATGATTATTGTAACGTCCTAAATTTCCTAATAAGGCTTAGGACCTTGAATAGGGGGCCAGGATGACAAATTATGGAATTATGTGATTATATGATATTTATGTGTATCATTATGTGATTATGTGAGTTATAGTATACTATGACTTGTTATGCATGTTTAGGTGTATTAAATATGCGTGTGGGCCCATTTCTGTTTAACTGGGCAATTTTCATAATTTGGCCCGCTTTTGGTATATTTAGCATATATGTGATATATGTGGTGTGTGTGTAGTACTACATTATTATGTGAATAGGTTTGGGTTACTCAGCACAAGACAGTCCTAGGGAGCAAGCTAGTGGGAAAGTCACAACGGGACCAATAATTGACTCGGAGTGAGCAAGGGGTATTTTGGGCATTTATCACATTACTGGGATATTGGGTAATGGGAATGATTATTTGATGATATATTGGGAGTTAGTGAGATCAGGAGGGAATTCTGAGAATTTTGACTATTTTACCCCCAGGGGCGTTTTTGGGACCCCGAGCATTAAGATTTGCTTGAGGTTACTTAAGTTCGAAGTAACCTGTCAGAAACATAAAAAGAACGTTCAGTACGTTCTCTCTCTCTTCTGTTCCCTTTTTGACACTGTTAACATTTTCGAAGGAAACTCGAGTTTTAGGACTCGAATTCAAGCAAGGATCGAGGCATAGCGATTCTAGGGAAGATTAAAAACTTATTAGCTGGAGGATTTAGCGAGAAACGACATAATCAGAGGTAATTTAACCTTTGAATTCTTGAGTTTATTCTTCGTTCTTGGTGTTCTTGAGTTTTACAAACTCAAGACTTGGATTATGATTTCCTATGGGGATTTTGGGTATTTGTTGATGTTTTAATGTTGCTAAGCTATTGGGTGAACTGTTTGGTGATTAAAATGTTGATTTGAGGGGCTAGGGACCCGTTGGGGTCGGATTTGGAGCTTTGAAGCTCGAAGAACACGAGTTTAGAAACCCATAATTCTGGTATGAGCGTTGTAGCGCTACAGCACTGGGTTCTCTGTTTGGGGGATGAAGAGCTGACTATAGCGTTGTAGCGCTACACAATTTTCAGAACTTGGTTTTAATGGCACTTTTTGGGGTTTTGGCCCGAGGGCTTAGGGGATGATTCCACCACCCTGTTTAGTGGGATAGGAGGTTCCGAGAGTGCGGGATTGGTCCCGGGATTGGGTTTTGGAACTTGAACTCATTAAAACACTATTTATGGTTGTGACTAGGTTATCACTAAGGATTCAAAACCGGGATCGTGCTCGAGGGTTGTTCATTGGTAACCTGTGCTTGGACCGAAGGTGTAACGCCCTACTGCCTTAGAGCCATTACTAAGTGAGTTTTAAACGTGCATTTAACTCGCTAATCGAGGTTTTAAGATAAAAGTGTAATTAAACCATAATCAGAGTCATAAACTTTGAAAATAACCATTTACTGAAAATTGCAAAGCGTTTAACCTTTGGGATCCCAAAATACTGTTTGGTAATATTTACAACTAAAAAATATAATCAGAGTCGGCTAAACGACAAAATTCAGGTTTAGTACAACCATCTCCCAAAAATAACCCTGGTCATGGCAGTTAGGCAGGCCAAACATGTACGCGCCGCTTCACGCTCTCCGTACTCATGGTTGGTCGACTTTCCCCTTGCCCTTACCTGCACCATAAAGCGCCCGTGAGCCGAGCCCAGCAAGAAAACCCCCACAAGCAGGTAACATATGTATATTACACACTTAACATATAAACAAGCCACCAATAGGCTAAACACATACGGCCATGCCCTCCCAGGTGCTTACCAGGCCCTGGGTTCGCAGTTTACACCATAAGGATATCCTAGGTATCCTTTAGGGTCTTACCCTGGCAACTCGCACTCCACGTGCTAAACGCTGCTCCCGGCCCCTTGCCGTTCTCGGCCTTCGTCGTTCCCTGTCGTCGCCGTTCATTCATTTATATGTACACATAACATAACTAAACAGATACTTAAACACATATAAGTTCAATCAAAGGGCTACGCCCTGCAACATAGTCATATAGGGCCGAGCCCTGCAACATAATCATATAGGGTCGTTCCCTGCAACACAAGCTCTATGGGAGCAGTAGTTTTCTTACCTGTGTCCCGAGCTTTCCAAGCACCGATGTCCCGAGCACAGTCCCCTAGTCCGAGCCTCGCTGAAACCCTAGTCACAATGCACCAAAAATATCCATCCATCAAGTTCTAATCCATTAAATAACTTTGGTCATAATTCTAGTCACCGGGACCTTGAATTCTATCAATCCGGGTGATAGAATCCATTCCGAGCCTTAACCTTTGAATTCCCGAGCCTAAATCCTCTTTAAAGCCCAAAAATGCACTAAGTGCCACGGCCCCAAGAACTCATGCCGCGGCCCCCAGCTCAACCCGAGGCCCTGCCTCATTTCAGCCTACACGCGTTGCGGCCCTTCCTGAAGGGCGCCGCAGCGCGCCTTCATTTCCAGACGCCCTATGTTCTAAGGGGTCGCGACTCAGCAAGAACAGCGTCGCGGCCCGACCCCTCGAGCCCAGAAAAACTCACCATTTTTACCACGAAAACCACTCCAATTAACCCCAAAATCAACCCAACAACTCAAGCTAATCATCACGGAAGTTATACTATGGATTCAGCAACAAAACCAAACAAGAATTCAAGCTAAAAACCTCATCAAACTCAAAGTCAATTCTTCACTCAACACACATGCAATACTCCAGAATTTCAGCTTAAAACCAGTATAATTCACTAAGATTAAAGCTTACCTTGAGCTGAGTTGAGTCTCTGAATTAGGTTCTTAAGCTTCAAGCTTCTAGCTCCCAAGATTCCCAACCCAATTCCTTTATTTTGATTAGTTTCCACCACAATTTCCCTTACTAAGACTTAGAGAAAATAAAGAGAGAGAAGAGTGTCTTTGGGTTGGTTTCTACAAGTTTCTGAATAGTCCTTTGGTTTTTGTTTTATTTACTTAGCCTCTAAGGTTACCTCAAGGCTCGGGGTACCAAAAACGTCCCCGAAGGCAAAATGATAAATTTCCCCAATATTCCCTCCTAAACATTCTATCTTCAAATATATCACCAAATAGTTATTTCCATAACCCGATAACCCCATAGAATGTCCAATACCCAAAATACCCCTCGACTCGCCCCGAGTCGGATTTTCGACCCCGTTATGGCTTTCTAGCTAATCGTTCCCTAGGACTGTCTCGGAACGTGCAACACAGATATATCACATGTATATCACAATTATTACAATTATCATATTTAGGCCCTCAACAGGCTAAAATTACAAACATGCCCCTAATAACCAAACAGGGCCCACATGCACATTTAATCCACCTAAACATGCATCACTAATCACATATTCACACAAATTCACATATTATAACAATAAATCACGTATTGCCCTCCAGGCACGCTAATCAAGGCTCTAAGCCTTATTAACGAATTTGGGTCATTACAAAAGGTAAGAAAACTGTACCCAGTATGTGACATGCATGGTTATTGATGAGGCATGTTGAGTGCTCTATATATATGGACATTGATTGCATTGTAAATGCATAACAAATTTGCTTATTTGTGAATGGCACTAATTTATTAGTCAGAATCGACATTGGTGTTAGTACTGGTAGTGAAGTCTTAACTTATCAGTCATGATCGACAGTAGTACTGAGCACTGGTCGTATGGTATTGGCTTATGAGTCCAGAATGGTATTAATGTGTTTAACACAGGCTGAAATGATTAGATCTAATCAACATGAGCATTAAATGCTTGACCAACCCTAAGGTTGAAGAAACCTAAAAGTGCTTTTATAGCCTAAAGGCTAGTTACGTAGAGTCAGGGCCAAAAGACTTAGGTGACTGAAACGTCACATGGCTTAGGGTGCAGAGCCCCAGAGAGTGACTCATTAGTCACCTATCCCTCCGTTTTTCCCTTACCAAATCCCTCCATAAACCTATCTATTGACCCTCATTTTGGTCAACGACACGAAGTCAGATAAACGACAGGAAAATAATACAAAGCTTGATAAAACAATCTAATGGAAAGTAAAGAACACAAGGAATTATAGTGGTTCGGCCCCAGTGATTGGTAATGACCTACGTCCACTTGATACTATTATTAATATTGAGCTTCAAAGGTGTAATCAAAGAACTAGGGTTCTTGAGTTTCACGGACCTTAGAAGGAGACAACAATACAAGCGATGGATAATAGTAATGCAATTCGGAAAAAGATAAAAAAAATCCCCCCTTGAGCTATTTCTTGTGTATTTATAGGCTCAATGAGGGTTACATGAGTCAATTAGTCATATATTTCCTTAATAAACGGATCTTCAGGTTATAATGAAGAGATATTCTCGGATATCATTACAACTGTTCAAATTTATTCATAAATAAACGGAGTATACAACCAGGCTGGTCGTATATAAAACTTGCACTTCGTATATGGAAATATCTCTAGTCGATAGGTGAGCAGCATCTCTGCCACGTGTCGGCCACGTGTCAAAAATTCTTGCCACGCCATCAACAGCTGTTTTTTGGATAAACATTTGCCCCCCAAATTTATTTATTGCGACCAGCAATAAGTAAACTTAGGAAACTAACCTTTCGTATGCCCCACGAAATATATCAGAGCCCCTCGTGCGTTCTTGAAAACGGTGACCTAATCACGTCCAATCACGCCTTTTTGGTTTCCAAGTAATCCCTGTGACGGCTATTACACTCCCCCATGCCTTGAAAAAGGTAACTCATGATTACCCATTTTCAACATATCTCAGCCTTTATAAATAATCCTCACATTTACCTTTTAACTTTTTACTCGCCATTTTCTTGCCAAGAACTCCATCTCAGAGCTCAAAACTTTCGAAGACCTTCCGTCGCTGTTCTAACGATCCTCAGTTCACTCGTCCAAATTTGCTTCATTTCAAAATCTCCAACCTTCATCTAGGTAAATTTCTTCAACTTTTAAGCCCTTTGACATGCCATGCATACTGCTATACGACTGTTTTGAGTTCTGAAATTTTTTGTGTTCTTGGGTAGGAATGAATGAGGATTGTGGGAATGTTGATTGATGCTTGATAGGGTAGTGTAGTTTTACTCTGTAGGAGTTAGGAACCAGTTTGATAGTCAAGATCGTAAGTTTAGGGAGTAAAATCGAAGTAAAAAATCAATTTTTAGGCTAGCTGAAAAACTGGGTTTTTCCCGCCCCTTCGGAGTCGAAAAAGCTTTTTTCTAAAAACTTTTTATTTCCGCTTTTTGATCTGTTTTTCAAACTGCTCGCATAGAACTTAGTGTTTCTGTTAGAATGTTGCTAGTCATAGACGCGAGCAATGTTATTCTAACTTTCAACATAAGCTCCCAGGTTGTGCATCTTATCTCCCCATTTCTCTGTTCGCAGTTTACATGCAAGATCCGTGGGGAGGAGAAAGACCTATACACGATGATCTATTGGCTCAACTACTCGAGGACGAAGAACAACCATCGTCACTGATTCCTGACATCCCATTCTCTCGTGTCAATCCAAACACTTCATCTGTCTTGACTCGAAATATGGCTCGCACCAAAACCAAAGCCCAGAAAAAGAGAACCCCTGATCCTTCTCATCAGCCTGTTCCTAGGGCTGATGCTCCCTCGACCAGCGGTCAAGATGAAAATGCTCTTGACCCCAACATCCAAAGACACGCTCGACCCCGACATGCCATGAAGCCAGATGTTGAGTGGAATTTAGTTCCTGAGAGCAGAGTGACGATCAGGATGATCGCCAATTATATCAGGAAGTACGGTCTCATGGATGTGACCCTAATCAGACCTAACCAAGACCAAAGGGCGAACCTGACTAGAGGCGCCTTCAGCGCCTGGTCGAGGTTTCACATCGAGGCAAGGGCTACCTTGCCTCTTCACTCATTTTTCCAGGGGTTGTCCAACTATTTTGGAGTTGCCCCCTTTCAAATAACCCTAAGCGGATATAGGATGCTCGCTGCACTCTATATCCTGTACAGCCACAAGAAATGGCCCGTGACAACGCCTCATGAGGTCAACTACTTGTTCGACCTCAAATCTAACCCCAACCAAGAAGGCACGGAGTTTTTTCACTTCTGTCATCAGGAAACCGGGCACACCTTCCTGACTGACACCACCCATATATCAAATGTGGGGAGGTACTACCAGGAGTACTTTCTCACAACTGACACGATCGCAAACAACCTGGCCTTCGCTCAAGGAGGTAAAACTTTCGTATCACTGGTTGTTACTTCTTCACTTAGTGTTCTCCTCCACATTTTCTTAAATTGTTAATGTCTTCCAGGCCCATGGCTGCGACCAAACCCAACTCCGGACATGGAGTTGAGATCGGCGCTCCTAGCCAGCATGACTGATGTAGAAAAAAACATCAAGCATATGGTTACAGAGGCTAACCTTAGGTTGGTTGGCCTCTTGGCCCCTCATCAGGGCACGATGGAGCTAACAGCAGGGAGTGCCATTGCCGAGGAGGAACCCAAGCAGCAACCTGCAGCGTCACCTCCATGAAGGAGACCGACTGGGGTCACGATCAGGGAACCTGTTGGCACTCCTCCAGCAGAGAGGCCCTCGGCCCCCTTGGGGAAAGGAAAAAAGAATGCCATTGAGCCTGTCGAACACTCTGACGAGTCTTCGGATGATAATGGTACAGTTATTTCGCTTTTAGATAACTTGCCGATTCCCTGTCACCTATTCGATGGGGACGGCAATTTTAAATATGCTTTAAATTTAGGTCCAGACTTCTTCATGTCAAAGAGTGAGTATAAGACTAGTAGAGTCTATAGTATAGCGACCAGTAATAATAGCTCGGGTATTTGACTTTGCAATCTTTCTTTACTTCTTTTACTGATGTAATATACTTGGTCATTCATGCTATCTCACTATTCAACATTTTTCTTCTTTTTCAAACATGGAATCCGTCAATGTGTTCGACATCTACAGCACCCCTGAGGCTGCTGCGGCTCCCCCAAGCAAGAAGAAGACCAGTAAGAGACACCACGGGGAGAGCAGTAAAGCGCCTCAAGCAAAGAAGGCT
Source organism: Humulus lupulus (assembly GCF_963169125.1). NCBI lineage: Eukaryota > Viridiplantae > Streptophyta > Magnoliopsida > Rosales > Cannabaceae > Humulus > Humulus lupulus. The sequence continues at coordinate 23,843,748 of NC_084800.1, read as the reverse complement.
CGAAATGTAGGCCCTTCGGAGGATATGCCCTCTGCCACCACAACTCCATCCTCTCCCCGAGCAGCAGATTCCTCCTTCTCCAACCGGATCAACTCCACCTCCCACGACCCCAACCGACCGAACTCAGCAGGCCGATCCTGCTTCAACTGGGGGTGACATGACTGGTCGCGCCTTTAAATTGGTCAAGGAGAGGGTCGCTAAGATTGTGAAGCATGACCACTGCCGAGAGGCAATGGTTACGACGGAGGCGATGGATGTTGACGTGATCCTGAACCGCGCCCTGAACAAGTTCACCAGTGTAAGTCATCTTTTTCTGCGGAAACAGGTCTTCTTTATTTGATAGTTAGTCTAACTTTTACTCCGACTGCAGGCCATGCTGACCCTCACTGCTGGCCGCATCTGCTCGGGTATTGTCACCGAGCAGGCCAGAACTTTGGAGCAATGGCACAAGGATGAACTTAAAAGCTGCCGAGGCAAAATATTCCGAACAGCTGGCAGTGGTGGTTGAGGAAAAGGCTAAATTGGCTAAGGAGTTGGAGGAGAAGCAGAGGTCTCTGGACAAAGTTCGTGAGCAGAGGGACCAATTTAAGGAGTCCAACTGCTTCAATTACCGTGCGACTCAACAGCTCGAGTTGGACTTCGTTGCGAGCAAGCAAGAGAATACTACCTTGGAGGGCGGGATTGAGGAGTTTGAGAAAGCCAACGTCGGCAACTTGGAAAGGTACAAGAGTTCCACTCTTATGATTTCTGGAAACATAATCAAGGTGCCAACTTCGACTACCTTCCCGAGAATGCGAGAGACGCCGAGCTTGCTCGCTGCGCTGCTCAGCTGGTCGAGGAAGAAAGGTCAAGGGTTCCTGCTTCCCCTGAAATCTCACTGTCGCTGGGATGGTTGGGGCAGACAACGAGGCTGCAAGCGTCGTCGATCAAAACCTTCCCCATGATCCTCCGGCTCCTCAAGATCCTTGAGCTCCTTAGTCTTTTCTGCTTATATTTTATTATTTTTTTTTAACTACACGACCTACGAGTCGTGATGTAAAGACAATATAATTTTTTGTTGCTGCATGGGCAGCTTTTACTTTTACTTGAACAATTACATCCGAGCAGTGACTGCTCGCGGTGTAAAAGGATTCGTTTTGATATTATAATATATTTGCATATTATTATAACATTTGTTCGCATGACCGAACTTAGCATAGCACTTTGGTTTGATTTAACAAAATAACAAAATTTTGAAAAATACTCTAAGTGCCCTAGCATGCTTTCACTTATTTTGCTCATGTGTTTACATACCTTTTAACAATATGATTTGCTTACTTGTACCTTATATGCCCCCCAAGTGATCAAGGAGCTTTAGGTCCTTGGTCACTTGCCTTGACCAGAATCTGTTCGAACATTACTGCTCGTAGCAATATGATTAGAATTATAATACAGCAAAACAACACACGTAATGAGCAAATACTTCTAATAAATACAATAGTTGGCAAGAAATGACTGGCTGAGCACAGTCCCTTTTATTTCTCATAATAAATGGACTAAACATGTCTGTACGAGTGATCAATAAGTTCTTACACTTTCAAAATTTGTAAAAAGTAAAATTTATACAAGCCAATTCTTTAAGAAGAATTGTTCATTGGTAATACTTGCGCAGGTGTTCTCCATTCCAATAGCGAGGAACGAGATCTCCGTTTAAGCGTGCAAGCTTATAAGTGCCTGGGTGAAGGACCTCATCAATCTGGTATGGCCCTTCCCAATTAGGCCCGAGTACTCCAGTAGCTTGGTCGCAGATGTTTAGAAAAACTTTTCGGAATACGAGGTCTCCAACACTAAATTTTCTTTCTCACACTTTAGAGGTGAAATACCAGGCGAACTTTTGCTGGTACGCAACTACTCGGAGCTGAGCTTGTTCACGCTTTTCATCAATTGAGTCCAGGGATTCCATCAATAGCTAGCTGTTAGAGCCTTGGTCGTATGTTAATTCGATAGGCAACATAACTTCATACTCGTATGCCATGGAAAACAGGGTATGACTTGTTGCTGTTCAGTGGGAAGCTCTATACGACCAAAGAACTTCAGGCAACTTCTCTGCCCATGCTCCCTTAGCTTCTTCAAGTCTTTTCTTCAGGGTATCCTTCAACGTTTTGTTAACTGCTTCGACTTGCCCATTCGCTTGGGGATGAAGAAAAGCTTTTGATAATATATTGCCGTTTGCAGAAGTCTGTGAATAGATTACTGTCAAACTGGGTGCCATTATCCGAGACTATCTTCCTTGGTAATCCATAGCGACAAATGATGTTCTTGACTACGAAGTCAAGCACTTTTTTGGTCGTTATGGTGGCGAGTGGCTCAGCCTCGGCCCATTTGGTGAAGTAGTCGACGACAAACATTGCATACTTTACACCACATTTTCCTGTAGGCAAAGATCTGATTAGATATATTCCCCAAACCGCGAAGGGCCATGGACTTTGCATTTGCTTTAGCTCGTTGGGAGCGGCTCGTGGGATTTTAGAAAATCTCTGATACTTGTCACATCTCCGCACGAACTCCATTGAGTCTTCATTCATGGTTGGCAAGAAATAGCCTTGCCTTAGGATCTTTTTTGACAGACTATGCGCCCCCAGCGTGGTCCCCGCAAAAACCTTCGTGCACCTCTTTCATCAAATCTTTGGCTTTCTCCTTTGTAATACATCTGAGGAGTGGCATGGAATATCCACTTTGGTACAGGATCCCATCGACCAGGATATACCTAGAAGCTTGACGTTGAAGGGTCCTGGCTTTGTTTCTGTCTGTCGGTAGTACGCTGCTTAACAGATACTCTACATACGGTGCCATCCATGTATCCGCCATCTGGATGACCAGAGTGGTTTCTGCTGCTTGGATGCTTGGTACTGATAGTCGCTCGACTGGCACTATGTTTAGTGTATCAGCATCCTTTGCACTTGCCAACTTTGCCAAAGCGTCCGCGTTGGAATTCTGATCGCGAGGTACTTGCTGGAGAGTGTATTTGTTGAACTAGGCTAACATATCATTTGCTTTGTTTATATAGGTGACCATCTTCAAACCTCGCGCCTGGTACTCTCCCAAGACTTGATTCACCACTAGTTGTGAATCGATATAGATGTCAAGAACTTTTATGTTCATATCCTTGGCTAACCGCAATCCAGCAAGTAGTGCTTCATATTCGGCTTCATTGTTAGAAGCAGTGAAGTCAAATCTAATTGCACAGTGAAATCGATGCCCTTCCGGCATTATCAATATCACTTCTGCACCTGCGTGGGATTCGTTGGATGAACCGTCTGTGAACAATTTCCACGAGGGTGCTTGGATTTGACTTTCAGGCTCGCTGGGCTCTTCAGTCTGCTCGCCTCCCGCGAGCTCTGTGAATTCGGCGATGAAGTCAGCCAAGGCTTGTCCTTTTATCGCTGCTCGCAGCAAGTAAGATATGTCGAACTGCCCACTTTAGTAATCTTCCTACAGCCTCTGGCTTTTGCAGGACTTGTCGAAGAGGCTAGTCGGTTAAGACCGTAATTGGATGAGCTTGGAAGTAAGGCCGCAGCTTCCTAGAGGCCAAAACCAAACAATAGGCTAACATTTCAATGGGGGGATACCTCAACTCTGCTCCGATCAGCCTTTTGCTTACATAATAGACAGCCTTCTGCACACCTTCTTCTTCTCTTACTAGAACATCACTAGCAGTGTAGTTCGTGATTGCCAGGTAGATGAACAAAGTCTCTTTATCGACCGGCTTTGACAGGATGGGTGGTTGCGCCATATGCGCTTCTAGTGCTTGAAAGGCCTGTTCGCACTCATCTATCCATTCAAATTTCTTATTGCCTCTTAGTAGATTGAAAAATGGGACGCACTTCTCTGTTGATTTTGAAATGAATCTACTTAGAGCAGCAATCCTCCCGATCAGGCTTTGGACATCCTTAATCTTCACTGGCGACTTAATCTCGATCAGGGCTTTTATTTCCTCGGGATTAGCTTCAATTCCTCTTGAGTTAGCTATAAATCCCAAGAACTTCCCTGATCCAACTCCGAAGAAGCATTTAAGGAGATTTAGCTTCATCCTATATTTATTCAGGACGTTGAAGCATTCCTGCAAATCTCTTACATGCCCTTCTACTTTCTTCGACTTAACCAACATGTCATCGATGTAAACCTCCATGTTTATGCCGATCAGCTCCTTGAACATGTGGTTGATGAGTCTCTGGTAAGTCACACCAGCGTTTTTCAAACTAAAGGGCATCACCTTGTAACAGTAGAGCCCTGTATCAGTTCGAAAGCTAGTGTGATCCTCATCAGGGGGATGCATACTGTTTTGATTATACCCGGAGTACGCATCCATGAATGAGAGGATCTCGTGCCCTGCAGTGGCATCGACCAACTGGTCGATCCTCGGGAGTGGGAAACAGTCTTTGGGTAGGCTTTATTAAGGTTTGTAAAATCCACGCACGTATGCCACTTGCCATTCGGCTTGGGCACTAGTACGGGATTAGAGACCCACGATGGATAAAACGCCATCCTGATGAACCCATTCTCCTTCAGCTTCTCGACTTCCTCTTTTAAGGCCATTGATCTATCTTTGTCGAGAAGCCTTCTTTTTTGTTGCACTGGTGGAAAGTTTTTGTCGATGTTCAGGACATGGCTGATGACTGCAGGATCTATCTCGACCATGTCTTTGTGCGACCAGGCAAAGACATCCTGGTTCCTCCTTAAAAACTCCACCAGTGTTTGTTTTGTTGTTGCCTTTAAGTTTTTACCGACTTTCACAACTCTAGTCGGATTTTCCTCATCGAGTTGGACCTCTTCAAGGTCCTCGATGGGTCCCACTTCTTCTTCAAAATCCCCAAAGCGAGGATCTAAGTCTCTATCCTCCCTTTGGGCAACGCCCTATTTGGTGAGATTATCACCTAAGCGGGCTTGAACATCAGTTGCCATTTGCAACTCCTTCCCGGTGGCATCTCTCAATACACCCTTCTTTGCCTTGGTGATCGAGGCGTTGTAGCACTCCCTCGCTTCCCTCTGGTTTCCCAACACGCATCCTACCCCTGCGTCTGTTGAGAATTTCATGGCGAGGTGCCATATAGAAGTGACGGCTCGCACGTCGACCAGAATTGGTCTCCCTATCATAGCGTTGTACGTTGAAGGACAATCAACTACTATAAAAGTAGTGAGTAATGTCCTGTTAGCAGGCGCAGTGCCCGCTGTGACTAGGAGTCTTATCGACCCTACTGGGGCGAGCCCTTCTCCAAAAAAACCATAAATAGTTTGGTTCCACGGCTCCAGGTCCTTCACGGACAACTTTATCCTTTCCAGCGAGGACTTATATAGGATGTTGACTGAACTTCCTGTATCGACCAACACCCTTTTCACCATCATGTTTGCGATCTGTACGTCCACGACCAGCAAATCGGAGTGTGGGAATCGCACGTGCTGGGCATCGTCGTCAGAGAAGGTGATCAGTTCCTCCTCTGTTTAAGCCTTTTTTGGTGCACGATCCTCGACACTCATCATCTCGATGTCCTGTTCGTGGCGTAGGGTTCGAGCATATCGTTCCCTCGCTTTCCCACTATCTCCTGCAAGATGTGGGCCTCCGCAGATGACGAGTAAGGTACCTGCCACGGGAGCTGGCTGTAAAGGTGGCGAGCGTTGGCGTGGAGGCGCCGACTCGTTTCCACCTTGAGCCTCTCGCTGAGAACCTCCCGCGGCTCGTACATATCTTCTTAAATGTCCCTGTCTTATCAGGAACTCAATTTCATCCTTCAACTGGTTACACTCATTAGTGTCGTGTCCGTAGTCGTTATGAAAACGACAAAACTTTGTTGAATGTCTCTTGGAGATATCTTTCCTTATTGGTGCGGGCCGTTTGTAGGGCACGCTTGAGCTGGTCGCCTGGTAGACCTCGACTCGGCTTTCAACAAGGGCAGTGTAATTGGTGAATCTCGGTTCATACCGATTACCTTTGGGACACTTACTCTCGGAGGTCGAGGGTTCGTTGCTCGCCCGCTTTCCACCATTCTTACCATTGCCATTACCGTTGCCTTTGCCATTGCCATTGGGCTTTGACCAGTTGGCAGCTTTGGTGGGTTCTTCCTTGGGCCCCTTGTCTTTTGCTGGTGATTTCCCTTCATTGGCTATCGCGTCTTCGAGCTTGATGTACCGATCAGCTCGATCTAAAAGCTCCTGGGTAATTTTAACCCCATGCTTTCTGAGGCTACTCCAAAGGGGAGAATGGCGCCTAACCCCAATAGTTAGGGCCATCATCTTGCCTTCATTTCCCACAGACTTGGCTCCAGCTCCAGCTCGCATGAAGCGCTAAACGTATTCCTTCTGGGGCTCTCCCTCTTTCTGGCGTATCTCGAACAGTTGGTTCGCCTTAGTGGGGGTGCACACGACCCGCATAGAACTGTCCGTAAAACTCCTTCACGAACATCTTTCAGGATATTATACTTGCAGGAGGGAACTTAAAGAACCACTCCTGGGCGGCATCAGAAAGTGTTGCTGGCAAAATCCTGCAGTGAGCATCTTCAAAGACTTTCTGAATGTCCATTTGTATCTCAAACTTGTTGACATGAGATACTGGGTCTCCATACCCGTCAAAATTCGGCAGTGTCGGCATCTTGAACTTACTAGGGGTTTCTGCCACAGCAATCCTCTGTACGAAAGGGGTGCCTCTCCTCCGATCGTACTCAATGTGTGATGTTCGCCCCCCGACCAGCTACTGCACAGCCTGGTTCAGGGCATCAATTTGGGCCTGAACAACTTCTGGGATTGTTGGGGCCTCTGGTGCTGGGGGAATGTACTCATCGTGCCTTTCTCTGCAGTCGTTGAGTACATCTCTCAAGTCATCGTCTCTTCGTCGTTGCTCGCTAGCTCCGAGCCGACTAAAGACGTTATTTTGCCTGGGCTGCCCCCCAGCGTTACGACTTGTTGGTCAGTCTTCTCTAGGTGGGGGGCTCCTGCCTCCACCTCTCTCTTTATCCCTCCGACCAGCATTTCCTCTGCCTGAGTCGGCTTCATTGTAGTCGTGGCCATCTCTGAACCGTGGCTGGCTATGGTGCGGCTGACTATTCCCTCTGTTGCCTCCTTGGGCTGGCATTTCCCGAGCGTTAAGGGGAGGCCTGCGTTGGTCGGTGGGTCCCCATGATTTTCATGTCGTGGAGGGCCCCTGACCGCAGAGCCTGTCTCTGAGTTCCTCCTGTTGGCAGAACGACGCTGCCCCCTGCTCGGTGGATGCGACTCTTCACCTCCTGGGCGTCTAGGGCTGCGGGGCTGTTGCCCGGCCCTATTCTGCCTCGGGCGCGGGGGATTGCCTCGACCAGCCTGAGACAGAGGCTGCGTCTCAGGATCCTTAGGTGGGACATCATCCTGAGGCATAGGTGGCTGCTCTGGCCTCTGAGGGCTTATTGGTTGGAGCGGAGGACTAGGATTGGGGCCACTTTGAGGTGGCCCGTTTGGCGGCTGATATGGCTGGGAGGCTGGTGCAGCCTGATTCCTAGCCAGCTGGATGGCTGCTTCAAGGGCTTCCATGGCATCCCTCTGCCGACGGTCCATCTCCGCCTGTCACTCGCTCAGCTCCTGGCGCTGGCGCTCTATCTCCCTTTGCTGTGACGCCATTATCTCGGCAACATTCTCTTGATTGGCCCTCTGATTGGCCAACTCATCTTGCAGCACCCCTAGTGTTGTCTTGAGGGTCTCAGAATCCAACTCCTCCTCACCAAACTCCAAATGAGGTTCGTCTTAAGCGACATTTGGGGGAGGAGGCTGGGATGGTGCGGCGGCAGCCTGTCCAGTCTTCTTGGTAGTTTTCGCCATTAGATCTTTTGTCAAGCTCTCAATGAAAGCACCAGAATGTTGACCCTCGTTTTGGTCAACGACACGGGGTCAGATAAACGACAGGAAAATAGTACAAAGCTTGATCAAACAATCTAATTGAAAGTAAAGAACACAAGGAATTATAGTGGTTCGCCCCCAGTGATTGGTAATGACCTACGTCCACTTGATACTATTATTAATATTGATCTTCAAAGGTGTGATCAAAGAACTAGGGTTCCTGAGTTTCACAAACCTTAGAAGGAGAAAACAATACAAGTGATGGATAATAGTAATGTAATTCGGAAAAATATCAAAAAGATCCCCCCTTGAGCTATTTCTTGTGTATTTATAAGCTCAAGGAGGGTTACATGAGTCAATTAGTCATATATTTGCTTAATAAACGGGTCTTAAGGTTATAATGAAGAGATATTCTCGGATATCATTACAACTGTACAAATTTATTCATAAATAAACGGAGTATACGACCAAGTTGGTCGTATATAAAACTTGCACTTCGCATATGGAAATATCTCTGGTCGATAGGCGAGCAACATCTCTGGCACATGTCGGTCACGTGTCGAAAATTCTCACCACGTCATCCACAGCTGTTTTTTTTGGATAAACACTATCCAAACATAGCCAAATCCCATAAACAAAATTCCCAAACAACTCCGCAACCCAAAACCATCAAAACCCAATCAAAAACTCGTCAAAACTATAAAATCCAATCAAAGCTTAAAAACTTGAAAACTCAAAACTTAAAGCTTGGATTACCTCTGATTGAGTCGTTTTCCAGTTAAATCTTCTGGCTAACAAGCTTCTAATCTTTCCTAGAATCGTTATGACTCTAACATTGCTTGAATATGAGTCCTAAAACTCGAGTTTCCTTCGAAAACACTAGCGGGCATCAAATGAGCGAACAGGGGAGAGATAGAGAGAGAGAATACTGAACGTACTTTTCTTTCTGACAGGTTACTTCGAGCTTAAGTAACCTTAAACAAAACCCAAGGCTTGGGGTCCCAAAAACACCCTCCAGGATAAAATAGTCAAAATCCCCAGAATTCCCTCATGATCTCACTAATTCCCAATGCTTCATCAAATAATCATTCACATTATCCAATAACCCAGTAATGTTCTAAATACCCAATATACCCCTTCACTCACTCCGAGTCAAATATTAATCTTGTTGTGACTTTCCTACTAGCTTGTTCCCTAGGATCATCTCGTGCTGAGTAACCTAAATATATCCACATAATGATGTGGTCTTACACATATATCACATATATGTCAAATATACACATAACGACCAAATTACGAAAATTTCCCTTTTAATCAGAAATGTGCCCACATGCATATTTAATACACCTAAACATGCATATCAATTCATATTATAATATAACTCACATAATCATATAATGATACACATATATATCACATAATTTCCATAATTTTCCACCCTGACCCCCTAATCAAGGTCCTAAGCCTTATTAGGTAATTTGGGACGTTACACACACTATGTTTGTAAGTTGCACAAGGCTCTCTACGGACTTAAACAAGCTTCACGAGCTCGGTTTGATAGGCTCCGGTCTTCTTTACCAGCATGGGGTTTCACAAATTCCAAGTCTGATGTTTCTCTCTTCATTTACCATCATCAATCTCAACTTTTGTTTCTTCTAGTATATGTTGATGACTTACTGATTACAGGCACAAGTCCTACCTTGATTCAAAAGTTGGTTGATGACTTGAATGGTCTATTTGCCTTAAAGCAACTTGGTTCTCTTCACTATTTCTTGGGCATTGAAGCTTATCATGATTCAACAGGCTTATACTTGTCTCAATCCAAGTACGTTTATGATCTTCTACATCAAATCAAGATGGTTGGAGCTAAAGGTTGTACAACTCCTGCAGCCCCACGATAGATGTTGTCTCAGAGTGAAAGAAATTTTTGGAGGAACCAGCTATGTATCGCAACACGATTGGAGCTCCGCAATATTTGACACACTCGTCCCGATACAGCCTACATTGTGTCTAAACTGAGTCAGTTTTTACAGGCACCTACTGTGACTCATTGGCAGGCATGTAAGAGGATTCTAAGGTACCTGAAGCACACCATAACACATGGTATTAGTTTCAGACCAGGTTCCACTAACACACTCTCGTTACAAGGGTATACCGATGCTGATTGGGCAAGCTGCCCCAATGACCGTAAATCCATAGGAGCATATTGCATGTTCTTAGGCTCTTGCTTATTTTCTTCGTGCTCGAAAAAATAACATGTCATTGCTCGATCAAGCACAGAGTCAGAGTATCGAGCCTTGGCGAATGCAGCTGCTGAAATGTCTTGGCCTAAAGCTTTGTTGAGAGAAATGCACATGCATATACAACAACCTCCTGTGATTTGGTGTGACAATATTGGAGCTGCCTCACTAGCTACCAATCCTATGTATCATGCCAGAACGAAGTACATTGAAATAGATCATTTCATAAGGGACGTGGTGCTTCAAAAGGAAGTGGATGTTTGGTATGTACCAACACAAGAGCAAGTTGTTGACGTACTTACAAAGGGTCTAAGTGTTGACATGTTCCTTAAGTTTAAGGACAAGCTCAAGGTTGTAAGTTCTCATTTTTGCTTGAGGGGGAATGTTGAGTGAGTTAGTTGGGTTTGTTAGGAATTTGTTAGAATGGTTTTGTAACTACCCGAGATACTCGGTGTGCTATTAGAAATCAGTTCAGCCCACCATTTGTAATACTTGGTCTATAAATAATACATAGCAGCTTTCTCTCTATTAGTTATCACATAACAACGAGCTTTCACTCAAATCAATATTGCATTTGAATTTTAACTAATCACAAACCCTTGAAACAATTTTCCAAATATGAAGACGCCAAAGCATTTCATATAAGCATTGTTGTTGGTTTTTGTAAGGTCTAAGGGATTGTTTGTTACGAAGAGTTCTTAGGTTTTATATTGTTGGGAAAATTGAATAGGGTAATTTGATAGTCTGGAAACTTACATCACTATGTTCGATTATGCATTGGAATCTTATCTATGATTCTTGGAAATATAACTTTCTATATTTGGTTGTGTATAGTAATCTGTCAACTTTTCATAAAATTAATATAATAATATATTTCATTAAAATAATAAATAATATAATTGTAGGGATTGACTACGGTGTAGCCACTTTTTTGGCTGCACCAGTGCAACTAGTTTTTGTTTTTGAGTTTTTTTTCAACACCTCGATAAATTTTTTTCTAATTTTTTTATATAATGGTGTACATTGTTGCCATTTAATACATCCTACAAATTTCGAAGAAATTTTGAATACTTATAGTACTGAAAACAAAGTTCAAACAGCTTGTTACATGCATGTTTATTTTTTTGTATACGCGTGTAAATTCAATTATTTAAACCCTGTTTTTGACTCTATAAATTATTCATGTCTTAAATGACTACAATGTACATTATCGTATATAAAAAATTATCAAAATGTAGGAAGTAAAAAATAACTACACTAGTGTAGCAAAAAAAAATAGTTGCACTGAAATCTTGCCCTATAATTATAAATAACAAATGACATTTTAAAATGTTATCAAAATTTTTATGTAGATTATAATTTATAAATAATTTTACTCATGAAAATTCAAGAATATCTTTAGTATATTATTTTAATAATATTTCATTTATTATTTTAAACTAAAATAATAATATGAAGACTTTCCATATCAATTTCTTTAGATAAATAAGCATATATGAATATTTGTTATTATATTATAAACTTTAAAAATAAAATAATTCATTAACTAACAAATTATTGATTTAAGATTATTTATTTTAAAAAATAATAATAATTCATGCATACCAAACATCACATAACAAATCTAATACATGTCCAATGAAATCCAAATCCTGAAAATTTACTCATTACCCAGCTATCACGAACACACAACTACTGTATATATAAACTTTAATCAACATAACATAGAATAAATTTTATGATAAAAACATGTAATAACAGTTTAGTCACCAACATCAGCAATGTAATTAAAGTACCAAACAGTGCAGAAGCTATGCCTAAACTCTACAACACAGGAAAAGAGAAACTGACCAACAAAAGATGTCTTACCTTACCCCTTCTACAATTAAGCTCCTGCCCATCGCATCAAAATCTAGCTGCTACTCTACTAAAGGTACATACAATTAAAGCTAACATAGATTTTAATATTAAAATTACAGTCATCCATCAAATCCTGCGGCTACCCAATTCATAAATTACCTTTGAGTAGGGTATTACAGAATGCACAAGGGAAATTGTATGGTAGCACTAGCACATTACATTCAGCAGCTCACAGGGGCGGGAGCCGGGTGTTGTTGTGGGGCATCAACTCGCCCCACATGGTCAACTTTTCCATGATCAACAACAGCCTCATCCTTCTTCTCAATATTCTCCTCAACCTCAACCGCCTTGATCTCTCCTATGGATGGAGGCGCCACAACACTAGGATCAATTGCCTTTATCTCTCCTTCAGAAGGAGGAGCCACTCCAGTAGGATTCTCTTTCTCTGCTCCTCCATTTGCTTCTGCGGGTACAACAGCAGTCTCAGTTTCTTTCTGGACATTCTCATTTGCTTTCTCTGCTTCAGCTTCGTGCAACTTTTCTTTTCCATTCTCAGTAGCCACAGCTTTGTCAGATGATTGTTCATCTACAGCTGGTTCTGCAATTTCTTGCTTTTGATCTTTCTCCTCACCTTGACTTTCCTTATCCTTGGTATCACTCTCACCTTTAGTTTCTTCAATAATAGCATCATCAATCTTAGTACTGTTATTTTCTTCCACTTTACCACCATTTTCGACCTGATTTTCCTGGGTAGTGTCCTTTTCCCCATCAGCTCCAGCATCCTTCTTTTCAGCAGCCTGTGCTTCATTTTCTTCATGAGCAGCTTCCCCCTCTTTCTTGTCCTTCTTTGAGATTGATGATCTTTGACGTTTTCTGGGTGGCTCATTTTCTGGTGGAGGTGGGGTTACCTTGACCTTCTCACTGATTCTTGCTGATCTCCGAGGAGTCTCACCAGTACTCCAGTCAAACTCTGATACAGCAGGATTCCCAGGATGTGATTTCAGGTACTGCTCCAATTGTTTTCTGCTCGTAATCTCTTCCCCACTTGGAGCGATGAAAATAACCTCCGTTTTTCTTGGTGTTCCTGCCTTCTTTGGCACAAACTGAACAAAAATACAGATCAGAGACAAATTACTAATACTTGTAATATGAAAATACCCAAAGTAATATTGTACCCATCTATGGACACCTACTACACAGGATGTGTTGCCAAATTTAGTGATATAGCACCACATCGCTAGTCTTAACACATTTACAAAAACAGGGCCATAGAACTAAAGATTATCCAATAAGAAATTATAAATCAGCACAAAACTGAAATGGTTAAATATAACTTGCATCATTGCAAACAATAACTCAATTTTATAAGAAACTAAAACCGTCAACTATCATACTGCCTATACTATGAAAGGATTATCTTCTATTTTCGTTTGTTCATCTGCATTTTAGCAAAACTAAATGCATATTTGGTTCTACCATTTTATTACCAATGTCTATAAACCTCGATTGTTTTTTTTTTATTTCTACCATTTTATGATCACTTGACTGGTGGAGCAGTTTAGACTAGACATTTAACCTTGAAGACAAATACAGAAACAGCACACTTCAGAGACTAAACTACAAAATTTGTTCTTAAGATAATAAAGTCAACCCTCTGAAAGCAGATCTTGTTGAAGCATAAATTGACAAACAAACCATCATCAAAAAAACATGATTTTCGGAAAGCTATTCCAGAAACCATAAATTGTTAATTGAAACATTTGCTAATGTAGGTATTTCTTGGAAAAATTCCATCATCTAAAACAAGATTTTGACCTCGCAAGCTCAAGTTATTTTACTAAGTTCATTTCAAACTTGCTCCTTCAAGACAAATGAAATTGTTGCCAGAAAATAGTAACAGATGGAGAAAGAACCCATTTTGAGTAGCCCTAAACCCAAAATTTACCATCTTGGCAGTTGGTACCAAATTTTATGCAGAAACCCTAGCTATGAAAAATAAGTACTAATAATTACTTGCCAAAAAATCAACCCCTTCATACTACTTGAAAAGGAACAAATCTAGCAAATTAAGCATAACCAAAAAGGAAACAAACCCTGACCCCAAAAAAGGAAGAAAAAATTGATTTCAAAAATCATAAAAATGGATCTTTAAATTTCAAAGCAAACTTGGAGCCAAGAGGCAAATATTCACATAAAAATTGTTTGAGCACCGAAAACATCAAAAAGATTACCAATTGTTACACTTACTTAGACAAAGTACTTGTTATTAAGAGTGTAGGGAAAGTGAGAGAGAAAAGCAGAAAGAGAAGAAACAAACCAGTTTTTTCCAAGCAGGAGGAGCTGGAAGCTCCACAGAGACAACCTCATCCACTTTGTTGTCCATACCTGCAAAATTCAGACCACAAAACCAAACAAAACCAAAATAAAACTTGAACTAACACAAATGGAACCTCAAAAAAATAAAGAACCCTCTTCTCGCACTTTCTCTTACTACAAACTCTTTCTCTCTCTAAAAAGCCTAGTGCTTGTGCTTTGTTTGTATATTTGTGGTAAGAATAGGTGTTAGAAACCGTTGAGAGTACTTCTCTCTCTCTCTCTCTCTCCCTTATTTTCCCTCATCTAACTTAAACCGTCACAATATCCAGTGGGGAGTGATAAGGTCACCCCACGAAGTACACAACTTTTGAATTATTTTTAATAAGTTAATTAGGTAATTATTTGTTGAATTGTGCAGTAAAAATTTCACAGCTATCCAATCTGATGTTGCTATTTGTCAGTTAAAGCTGATTTTTGCCTCCTAATTTTACTTCTACTCTTTCTTTCGCTTTTTTTCCTTTTTTAATCAAGAACTTTTTAGAATTTTTTTTTTCATTTAATTTGAAGTGAGAGTTGCTGTTTAAGATGGGCACGTGTTATATGCTTAGGTTCGTTTTTTATCTTTTATTATTATTTTTGAAGGAACATCGAACTGTCCCACGATGTTACATGGCGCGTGAATAGAGGTTTTTTTTTATACTAAAGATTACAATATAAGGGGGAAAAATATATTGATATAATAATATATGTAAAATACAATTAATGGTAGGTATTTTGAAACAAATTTTAAAAAATTGGGGAAAAATTAGTTTTATACTTTATTATGATTATAAATTTGATAAAATTGTTTTGAAAAAAAAATTGATATAATTGCAATAGTTGGATCTAATTTTTAATTTATAGAATATAATTTTGCTTACATATTAACTTTATAGTATATTAATACAAATTGAATTTTTTTTTAAGAGAAATAAATTTTTATATTTGAAAACTAAATAAAAAGTGATGAAAGTACAACATTTTGATTGTTATTGATAGATGATTGAAAAATTCGAATCAATCCGGTTTTTTTAAGCAATATATGAACAGTAACATCACGCGCACCCAAGAGCGTGGAGTCATAAATATTGAGTTGAGATGAGGCATAGTAGTAGAGGGTTAAAGGAGGGCCACCTGTCACAAAAAGGGTCAGGATAACGTTTTTCCTCTGATTTATTTAATAAATAAATAAAATAATGAACAGAGCCAAAAAAGAAATTCTTAACCAAATTGGAACCTTGGTTTGGAGTCCGTTGTTTATTTTATTCTTTTTTGCTGAAAGTTTGGAGGAGTCTAGATTTGACTATAGGGTGAAAGCGGTCGCAGGGTAACAATGCTGACGTCATGTATGACATCACTTCGCTATACCCACTCTTCATATGTCGTTTTATGAAATCAAAGGTCGTTTATGCTTAACCGACTGTCTCTATCAACACCCGCCCTTTTTTTATTTAATTATATTTTTAAGGCTCATTGAATGTTCAATTTTTTTTTAATATATTAAGTTTTAAAAACTTTAAACCAAACGACATGGTGTAAAAAACAATATAAAAATTTTACGTAGACTTTGTTCTCCAATGAAGTGTGATCTTCTGATCGTTGACTTATGACGTGTTTTAAACAAACTTAATTTATGTTAATTATATTCATAATTTTGATTTTTTTAAATGAATAAAAAGTTAATGACTCGGTTTTCCTAATTCCTCTCCTTAATTTAACTTCTTTCAAAAAAAAAAAACAAACATGAAATTAGTTCAAGTCTTAAATTATGTATATTTACTATACGTTAATTTCGTCTTTTGTCCAACAAAAAAAAGATGTATAGTACTATTCATAAATTATGTAACCTTTTTTATTAATAAAATATAGGAGTGCACACGGGACCTGCAAAACCCGCAAAACCCGCTTGACCCAATTTCCGAAAACTCATTATTTCGAAAAACCCATCAAATTCGAGTTTAACCCGACCCGAACCCGAAACATATCGTGTCGGGTTCGGGTTTAAAAATGATACACCTTCGGGTTTGAGTGTAACCCAAAACCCGACCGAAAATTAAAAAAAAAACTAATACTAAATAAAATCTGAAATTAAACCCTAAAGCTAAACAACTCTAACGCACGGCCCGACCCCGACCCTTTTTTTTTCTTCTTCTCTTTCATTCAAGCTTCAGCAGCCTCCTCAAGCACGGCTGCCAAGTGCCGACCCACCGAGAGCCTCCCTCACCCTCAGCACTCACGCGGCGGCACCACCAGATCGCACGGCCACCAGATCGCCTCCCTCCCTCCCTCTCCCTCACTCACGCAGCAGCGACACGCCTCGCCTTGCCAGCTCGCCTCCGGTTCGGTAAGTTTTCTTTCTATTAGTTTTAAGTTTAACTGTTAATCTTAAGTTTAAGATTATATATAATATATATTCATAAATTCCAAAATTTTCTTTGTTATTTTTGTCTATAATACCTCAAGGTCAGCCACCTAAAACAAGTTGCCAAGAATATGGTATTTACAAAGAAAAATTTGGTGTTAATTAAGAATGATATGTAGTAGTTGTGGATGTAAATTGATCTATAGTTCTGTTAATTTTAATAAACATCAGAGTAAAGTACCTTGATTTATGGGAAGAGTTTTTTTATCAAGAAAGCAAATAGATTGAAAAATAAGACAATGGGTGATTGGAAGATCTTCTAAATTAGCTAATGGAAAAATAAATTTTCATTTTTGGACTAATTTAGAATAATTTGTTAGAATACTGTAATCTGAATTTAGCCCTAATTAATTTATGAGAAATCTAACTATAGAATCAAAGATTAGCGGAAGCGTACCGGAGTCCATTGAATCGTTTGTAAAAGGGTATGATCTTCCAATTTTGCATCAAAAACCTTTGAAGTCTTATTTTCCTGATGATGGGGATTCAGGAATCTGAAAAATACGATACGATGCAAAAATGGGGACCATTACCCGTTATATTACCAACTGCCAAAACAGTTAGTAATATTTATTAACTATTTCTAATTTGGCCCCTCATCAAATCATAAATTATTTAATTGGTATCCACAAATTAAAATCATGACAATCATGCCCTTAAGTCATAAACTTTATTCCAAAATAGACCACATAAATTTGACTTATTTATTTGATGACCCAACACACATTTTATATATACAATTGTGACCCCAATAAATTTATAATAGTCTCCCACTGGGCCACATATGTATATATATAAATGTGTTAACCTTATTGAGCTCATAACTTTGTCATCATAACCATAGGCATATGCAATCTTGTCCATTAACTATATCAACATAGGATCAAAGCGATTTTCGTTGTATCACTCACAACTAAACCCATCAATGGTCACATATACCGACACAGTTAAATGACATAGATCAATCATGATAATGTGGTATGAAAATTACATGCATGGTGATCTATTCATGTCAATTTTCAATTGGTCCTACTTTACTTAATAGAGATCAAAACTTTAGCTTAATGTACAAAATGAAATAAACTTAATAACATAAATTCTGATCAGAAAAATATCTAAATACACAAGTTTCATGAAACAAATAAAACACAAAGGATAATAAAGACAAACTCCCACTGAATCTAGATATCCTCATACTCTAAAACACCCATACGAGCAGTGTGCTCATGAAAGACCTTGGGTGGCAAACCCTTAGTAAGGGGGTCTGCAATCATGGAGTTTGTACCTAAGTGTTCTATACAAATCTGTCCACTCTGTACCCTTTCTTTTACAACAAGGAACTTGATGTCAATATGTTTTGACTTTGTCGAGCTCCTGTTGTTGTTGGAATACAATACAGCTGACTTATTGTCACAATACAACTTAAGTGGTCTTTCAATTCCATCCACAATGCGCAGCCCGGTGACAAAGTTTCTCAGCCATATACCATGGTTGGATGCCTCATAACATGCAACAAACTCTGCTGCCATGGTAGATGAAGCTATGAGTGTTTGTTTTGCACTCCTCCGTGATATAGCTCCACCACCTAACAAATATATGTAGCCCGAAGTCGATCTCCTACTATCTTGGCATTCCGCAAAGTCGAAGTCAGAATATCCAATGATCTCAAAGTGATCTGACCTCCTATATGTGAGCATGTAATCTCTTGTTCTCTTCAAATATCTCATAACCTTTTTGGCTGCTTTCCAGTGATCAATTCCTGGATTACTTAAGTATCTGCCTAACACTCCAACAATGTACGCTATATCCGAACGCGTACAAACTTGAGCATACATTAGACTCCCAACAGCTGAAGCGTAGGGAATCTTTTGCATTTCTTGAATTTCAAGGCTTGCTTTAGGGCATTGCTTAAGACTAAATGTGTCTCCTATAACGACAGGGGTATCACCTAGTCTACAATTTTGCATGCCAAACCTTTTTAGTACTTTATCGATATAGCTCTTTTGTGATAATCCAAGAATACCCCGAGAACGATCTCGATGTATTTGAATTCCTAAAACAAAAGAGGCGTCACCAAGATCTTTCATCTCAAAATTTCTTGATAGAAATCTCTTGGTTTCGTGCAACATGCCTATATCATTTGTGGCAAGCAGTATGTCATCAACATACAAAACCAGGAAAACATGTTTACTCCCACTGAACTTGTGATACACACAATCATCAACAACATTCATCTCAAAACCAAACGAGAGAATCACTTGATGAAATTTGTGGTACCATTGACGGGAAGCTTGTTTGAGCCCATAAATGGATTTGGTCAATTTGCAAACCATCGTCTTTGGGTCTCCCGACACAAAGTTTTCAGGCTGCATCATATATATTGTTTCATCAATGTTTCCATTGAGAAATGTTGTTTTCACATCCATTTGATGAAGCTCTAAATTATAATGTGCAACAAGTGCCATGATTGTCCTAAAAGAGTCCTTTGATGAAACTGGAGAAAATGTCTCCTTAAAGTCAATCCCTTCCTTTTGAGTATATCCTTTTGCTACAAGACGAGCTTTATACCTTTCCACGTTACCTTTTGAATCCCATTTTGTCTTAAAAATCCATTTGCAACCAATCGGTTTCTTTCCTTCTGGTAATGGGACAAGCTCCCAAACTTTATTGTCTTGCATAGACTTATACTCTTCATTCATTGCTTCAATCCAATTTTGAGAGTTAGAACTTTTCATGGCCTGATGAAAGTTGATTGGGTCATCTTCCATCATTCCATTGTCATCCTCATGTTCTTGGAGAAATATAATATAATCATCTGAAATAACACTTCTCCTTTCTCTCGTGGATCTCCTTAATGACACTGGTTCTTGAGGTTGTTGAGTTTGTTCTTCTGGAGCAATTACCTCATCTTCAATTGGGGTTTGTTGAGGTTCCATATTCACTTTCTGATCAATGATAGGTGTAGGAACCTGAATATTGTCAAAAGTGATAGCAGAAATTGGGTTTGAATCCAATTCCTCTTCAAAAGAAATATCTCTAACCTTATTTCTCCCCCCAAACTCAACATCCTCGAAAAATGTTGTAGTACCCGTCTCAAAAATATTTTTAAGTGTGGGATCATAAAACTTATAGCCCCTAGATCGCTCAGAATAACCAATAAAGTAGCTGCTCACTATTTTGGAGTCCAATTTATTTTCATGTGGCCTATAAGGCCTTGCCTCAGCTGGACATCCCCAAATGTGAAAGTGCTTTAAACTAGGCTTTCGGCTTGTCCAAAGCTCATAAGGTGTTTTTGCAACTGCTTTAGTTGGTACTCTGTTCAGAATGTAAGCTAATGCTTCTCCCCAGAGAGACTCAGGTAAGGTAGAATGAAAAATCATGCACCTTACCATATCCTTAAGAGTCCTATTGCGTCTTTCAGCTACACCATTCATGCTAGGTGATCCTGGCATGGTGTACTATGGGACAATACCGCATTCCTCTAGGAATTTAGCAAACGGTCCTGGACGTTGTTCGCCTGAGCCATCATATCTACCGTGTACTCATCACCACGATCGGATCTGACGTTTTTAATCCTTTTGTTGAGTTGATTCTCAACTTCAGCTTTATAAGCTTTGAACACATCCAGAGACTGTGACTTTTCATGAATAAGATATAGGTACCCATAACGTGAGTAATCTTCTATGAATGATATGAAATATTGTTGACCATTCCATGATGCTGTAGGGAATGGCCCACAAATATTTGTATGAATCAATTCTAAGACATCTGTAGATTTGTTGGCACCTAATCTCTTAGTTTTGGTCTGTTTTCCCTTGATACAATTGGCACAAACATCAAAGTTTGTGAAGTCAAGAGACTCTAAAATGCCATCAGCCACAAGACACTCAACTCTACCTTTTGAGATATGACCTAAGCGCTTATGCCATAATGAGGCTGAATTTTTCTTATTTAATTTGCGTTTAGTTCCACGTGATTCCACATGCAAGGTTTCATTATAGGATGCAATTGTTTCTAGCAAATAAAGGTTGTCATAAGCATTCAAGTAACCAGTTCCAACAACATTTGAATTTAAAGACAAACTAAATTGATTGTTTCCAAAAGAACAACAATATCCAAATTTGTCCAATAATGAAACAGAAACTAAATTCCGTCTAAAAGATGGTACAATAAAAGTGTCTTTTAAATCCAAATAAAAACTAGTTCCTAATAACAACCTAAAATTCCCAATAGCTTCAACTTCTACAGATTGTCCATCGCCCACAAAGATGTGTCTTTCACCATCACTTGGCTTTCGGTAGCTTAGGCAACCCTGCATAGAAACACTTATGTGAGTAGTAGCACCAGAATCTATCCACCAAGTGTTTCTAGGTACTAAAGATAAATTAACCTCAGAACAGACCAAAGTAAGAAACATACCTTTCTTTGCACGCCATGCGTGATATTTTGTACATTCCTTCTTCACATGTCTAGGCTTGCCACAAAAGAAACAACCTGTTGGTTCCTTATGTTGTATCTTTTGTACTAAACCCTTAGCAGCTTCATTTTCATGCTTTCTTTTCTTGCCCTTATCCTTAGAGGCACTGGCCAAGTGAGCACTTTCAGTTTTATCTTGCTTCAACCTTTCTTCCTCTTGCACACAATGAGAAATGAGCTCGTTTAGAGTCCATTTCTCCCTTTGACAGTTATAACTGACTTTGAACTGATTAAAATGTGCAGGAAGTGATATCAAAACCATAAGAACAAGCAAATCCTCATAAAGCTCGATCTTAAGTGCCTTAAGTTTTGAAGCAATTTGGTACATTTCCATAATGTACTCTCTAACATTTCCTCGACCCTTATACTTCATGGACATCAAGGAAGCCAGAAGTGAAGTCATTTCAGCCTTATCATTTCTAGCGAAACGCTTTTCAATTGCATCGAGGAAATCCTTGGCCTTAGTGATCTCTTCAGATTTTGTGCCTCCGAAGGCTTCTGGAATGCATTGTTGCATGATCATTAGACTTATGCGATTAGAACGATCCCATCTCTCAAACTCCATCTTTTCATCAGGAGTGCTTTCTGCAGTAAGAGGTGAAGGTTGTTCTTGCCTTAATGCATAGTCTAATTCCATGCAACCAAGGTTTACTAGTAATTTTCATTTCCAAGCCTTGAAATTTATCCCATTAAGCATGGGAATAGAGTTAATGTTGGCAGTTATTGTGGCAGGAGTAGATGAATTAACTGAATATATAACAAAATAACAAAAAACAAGCTCACATAAGAATCCATATAAAACAATAAAATCAAATAATGGTTAATCCTATCTCAAGATACCAAACACATCATTAATATTAAGTCTTTGGACAGTAATATTAACTGTAAGTGGTACTCTTGTTGTGGCGATCAAACATTGACAATAAATTATGTCAAACAATATGCAATCTTTGGACT
Organism: Humulus lupulus; assembly: GCF_963169125.1. Taxonomy (NCBI): domain Eukaryota; kingdom Viridiplantae; phylum Streptophyta; class Magnoliopsida; order Rosales; family Cannabaceae; genus Humulus; species Humulus lupulus. The sequence goes on along the minus strand of NC_084800.1, from coordinate 23,821,602 downwards.
AACATATTATTCGCAAAAAAAAATACCTTACAATTGCCACATATTTATCACCACAGGTATGCATAAAATTCGGCCAAATATTAACTCACCTTTGGATTAATTAATAAATGCATGAATTATATACACACTATTATCTTGATATTTTAATTAAATTAATCTACACAAAAGAGATCACTTTGGTGATATTTTGTTTCAATTAATTTAACTAAAATAGAAGATATCCTTAATAAATTCTGTTGACGTCGTTTTTCGTCAAACAGTGAAAGAAGAGCACATAAACAATAATTGATGATGGCCAATTGAAATAAGACAATATAAACACACGATTTTTACGTGGTTCAGCAGTTAAATCTGCCTAGTCCACGAGTCTCTGTTATTAAACTCAAGATTATCTCTGAAAATTCTTTAAGCATGAATTCTTCAGAGTTTTCTCTCAAGGATCAGAATTTCGGTCCTTTACCATGGTGCATGACCTCTCTATTTATAGAGAAGATCGAAGAATACTATCCCACATATTTTGGGTAGTTACTCTTTTTGTATAAATAAAATAAATGGCTTTAAATGCCTATAATCAGATATAAAAGGAAACGTCCCCTAAAGACCAGGGGACGTATAACTGACCAAATAATATCCCACGATTCTAGGGGATTTACAATAATAAATGAGGATTACATCTCGTATTTATAACACTTGTAGATATCCAAGGTGGTTATCACGTATCTCTAAGGCTTTAGCTTCCCAGGTTTTCCGTCATCTATCGAGCTAGAAACATCTCCTGAGGCCACATGGCTTTCGAGATCGTATGTGCGTCGAGCTCGGGACCCCTAATCCGAGGTCATCCCTGAAGATGAGAGCGTCCCCGGAGCTATCTTTCGAGATCATGAATACTTCGAGGTCACCATACTCGAGGTCGTCTATGTCCTGCAAGATCGACATTCAATCCTGGAGCATGTTTCCAACCTTATGAGTCCACTTATTTGCGAATCCAACTTTCGAGGTCATACTTAACATAGCTCGAAATCTGGGTGTAACATCTTGCCCCCTCAAAAGTATTTGTTCGAATCCTAAGAGAAGGAAACTTTTGAACTACTTTCTTTGAGAATTGTACCGTCACACTTTTGAAAATGGACATGCGTCAGCCGGGTATTGCTCATTTTTGGTACTTGAGTACCTTGGAAACATGCCCACGATCATCCGTCTGCCACCTTTTCGGCGCCATCTTTTCATTGATTCCCATCCGTCCGATCTAGCAGGGATTTCATTCAACACCCCAGATTAATCCCCCTCTTTCCATCTATATATACGAGACCTCATTCTTCATCTTCATTTTTACCTTCGTTCACCAAAAGCAAGAAAAGAAGAAAAAACAAAACCAGAGACCTCCTCATAAAGTTTCTATTATGTGCATGTTTTCTCGGCCAAAGAAACAAAGAAACCCCGGTCTGTTTGAGTCCGTGAGTTCTTATTTGCAACCTCTTCTTCAATCGACAATCTCTCTGCAATCGCCATTATTGTGTAAGTATGCAATCTCTCTGCAATCTTTGTTTCCCATTTTGTCAGTTTTTATTCATACTGTTCTTGCTGTGTATGTGTATATACTAGTTTACATCCTTAGCATAATATGATAGGAGGTTTTGATCCGATAGGCTCTTATGCTTTTTAGACTTCCATACTGGATTTACATCACTGGCTTATACCCAGTTTTCATATTTGAGTGAGGCTCCAATTTTCTGGGTTTTGAAATTTTTAGGCGACGTTTCTTGTACACTAAGTTTTCAAGTAAAAAACATGGGCCTTGATAAATGCACGAAACCCAAGGCTGCCTTTCCTGGTTAACCGCCACTTTCTTTTCCCTTGATTTTCGGGATTTTCAAAAAATTATCCACGCTCCTTTCTTTTTCGTGGAACGCACGCCCTGACTCTTCAATAAGGGTCTTAATATTTAGCTTGTTTTGCTCCTAAAACCCCGAGCTCATAAGTTCAAGCTCGGGACTCTTGCATGCATGGCCCTTACCATTTTTTCTTTCTCGCTAGATGTCACAGAATCTGGAAAGACGGTGGGGGTCATTGCTGGCAATCCCTTACGAGCCAAAATCTCCGAGCCCAGAATCGTTGTTCGCCCGGAATCAACGTCGGATAAGAGAATACGAACTTGCGCGCGAGCAAGAGGACATTCGAGCTCACTACCGCCGCCAGATAGACGAGGTCATAGAGGGGAAGAGGAGAGTTCTTCGAGAGGCCCTGTATCCGGAATCCTATTCAGGACCTAGGCCGATTCCTCTCGATCCTGCATTAAAGGTTACTGTCGCATACCATCCAGGAGAGCTCAAATTTTCACTAATGGGGGAGCCTTCTTCCTCGCAGCAGAGGAGAGAAATGTTTGAGGTCGAGCACTACTGGAGCTCGGTTACCACAACTAGTCAGATAACTGACATCCTGGCTTTCCACGGCCTTAGCCTGTCAGGCTCCTTGAAGTGTCGACCTCCGGTCGACCATAAACGAAGTTGTTTCGCCTCTGGGGGCCGCGACGCCAGTGTGAAATACGCGGCCTGGAGCCAGGAACATATGAGGGCAGGAGCTCTGTTGCCCTTGAAGTCTTTTTTCAAGGACTTCACGGATTTTGTTGGGTTGGCCCCGTTCCAACTCAACACCAACTCTTACAGGGTACTGTCTGCCCTGAGGTCCTTATACCACGAGATGGGGTGGAAAGGACCTTCGCCTCAAGAGATCTTGTATCTCTTTTGTCTAAAAAGTAGCCCCTCCCGAGCTCGAGGAGGGGATGGCTTTTATTACCTCTCGAGCTATCCCAAGGAGAAGAAGGTCTTTGAAGATCTTCCCAATCATCCGCCCGATTTCAAAAGGGCCTTCTTCTGGACAGACGGTCTGTCCCCATCTCGACACTATTCGTTCAGGCGGATTCGTAAGTATTCTTGTTATCTTTATTTCTGTGCTCGTGACTTGTGCAGGCAAGATGGACTCCGACCTCGACAACATTATCAATGGCGCCAGCGCCAAGAGGAACAAGCGCCCCAGAGCGGGGGCGCAGAAGACCGACCGGCCGGGCAAGGGCCCCAAAAGGTCCAAGAAAACCCCTCCTCCTGCTCCGCCGGTTTCAAGCTCCATTGTTGCGGCGACTTCCCAGGCCCGTGCTTCCACAATGGCGCCGTCCTCGCAAGTCATCGCCTCGGCAGTGGTGCCGACCTCGCTGGTAGGTCCCTCCGCTATGGCTGAGTCCCAACCCCCCGTGGTGGTTCAGTCATCCTTAGGTCCGCCTTCTAGAAGGCCTTCTGCTTCTTGAGCACAGAAGCTATCAGTCTCCACCCACATGGATGCATATGTGGTTGACAATGCCGCTGGGTCCCATGGATCTACGCTGGTCTCGGATGTTATGTCCCGGATCGACCAGAGCTATGGCAGTCTCAAAGCTCCCCAATGGCAGTGCTTAAATGACACCCGAGACTGCACTTTTCTCTGCGAGAAGAGTATCGAGCATACTGCCACGGTGAGTATTCTTCTATTGTCCTTCCTTTTCTGCTTATAATCACATTGACCTGGAGCTAATGGTGGTTTCTTCCTTTTTCAAGCTCTTGCCTTTACTTCCCAGCTCAACTATAAGCTGAACAATGAGATCCACTCGAGCAAGTCTCATGCTCAGGAGGCGAAGGATCTCCAGCTCAAAGCATGCGATGATCTAAAGGCAGCGAATGCGAAGCTTGAGACAGGAGCCAAGGAACGTGAGGACATGGCCACCGAGCTCGGGAAGCTGAAGACTGAGCTCGAGGAGCGTAAGAAGGAGATCACCCAGCTCCAGGAGACCAACAAGAAGCTTGAAGAGGAAAAGGCTGCTACCTTTGACATCATGGAGGATGCAAAGGCTCGTCTCCTTGCTGAGTACAAAGAGAAGAAGGAACAAGCGGTTGACTCGGCCATGTACCGAATGTGGGCCTACAATGAAGATCTGGACACCAGCTTCTTAGGTCCTCACGAGGTGCCGCTTCTTGAAAGGTGGAATGCTTGGCTCGAGAAGGAAGAGGCTGAGCAGCTCGAGAAGGAGAAGGCTGATCAGCTCAAGAAGGAAAAGGCTGCTCGGGACGCCGTTTCGGATGGAGCCCAGGAGGATAGCCATGCTATTCGTCCTGAGGAATCCGGTGCTACGGATGCTGAGAAGGCCAAGGAGACTCCTCTTCCTTGACTCTGATCTCGGGGAAAACATTTATTGGGGCTGCGTCCCCTTATTTCTGTAATTATTTTAATTTATGCCCTCGGGGCTGATACAATTTCTTTAAATATTACTTATATATGCTTTACATTTCTTGGCTCAAAATATTTGGCACATTTTATATTGATGAATCAGTTATGTTTATTTAGTCATACAAACATATTGTGGATTTAGGTTCGAAGCTCAATGCATTCATGCATAGTTTGTTCAAATTATCCGCTTCCAACCTCGTTATTTTTCAAAGTCGGATATTACTTCAACCATGAACCCAAAAGTACTTATATGGTATGTAATGTGGATGGTTTGGTTATATCTTTTTTGCTTAGACACTTTTTCTCATCCTTGGTTTTTGCTCCAAGGTTAAGAGTTCGAAACTATTTTCTTTAAGACATTCCAGCCTCGATTTCGAAATAGGTTTAGGTTCCTACTTACCATCGATTAGTTTTTTTCTTTTTGCTGGTTTGTTCCATACCTGTTAAGTTTGCACATCTGGTTAACTCCAAACGTTTTCGGTTTTTGATAATTCGGTTATGTCCGAACTATCTCAACTCGCGTATTTGGTTATATCCAAATACTTTATATATTTTTGATAATTCGGTTATGTCCGAACTATCTAGGCTCGCGTATTTGGTTACATCCAAATACTTTATATATTTTTGATAATTCGGTTATGTCTGAACTGTCTCAGCTCGCGTATTTGGTTATATCCAAATACTTTATATATTTCTTTTGTATATGTTATTTTATTTTTTAAGCTGATGGTACCAATGATGCCCCCTTAATATCCTATGAGTGTGACCATAGGTTATTAAATTAAGGGAGATTGCAAAAATAAAAAGAAATAACATATTTGAACGAAACGGATCTTTTATTTGATGGCATTCAAAAACAAATAAACTAATACAAATAGAAACTCATGGTTATAGGCAACACTTTTCCTACACTACTGATAGTAAGGTCTAAGGTGTTCGCCATTCCATGCTCGTGGTACTAGGCTCCCGTCCAATCTCGCAAGTTTGTACACACCAGGTCGGATGACTGACTCTATCTGGTATGGTCCTTCCCAGTTCGGCCCGAGCACTCCAGCTGCCGGATCTCGAGTAGCCAAGAATACGCGTCTTAACACCAGATCTCCCATTCCGAATTTTCGATCTTGAACCCTCTTGTTGAAATATCTGGTAGTTCGTTGCTGGTAGGCAGCGTTTCTCAGCTAGGCCTCTTCTCTTTTTTCTTCAATCAAGTCTAAGGTTTCCTCGAGCTGAGTATGATTTGAACTTTGGTCGTTGGGATTTCGACTTCTATAGGCAACATTGCCTCGTAGCCGTATGCTAGAGAGAACGGGGTATGTCCTGTCGAGGTTCGAGCCGTTGTCCTTTATCCCCAAAGGACTTGGGGCAATTCTTCGGACCACCGTCCCTTTGCTTCCTCCAACTTTTTCTTTAGAGAACTCTTGAGAGTTTTGTTCACAGCTTCGACCTGGCCATTCGCTTGAGGGTGAGCCACTGATGAAAAACTCTTTATTATACCGTTCTTTTCACAAAAATTGGTGAATAGGTCGCAATCAAACTGGGTTCCGTTGTCGGATACGATCTTTCTCGGCACTCTGTATCGGCACACGATGCTCTTTACAACGAAATCAAGGATTTTATTTCAGGTTATAGTTGCCAACGGTTCAGCCTCCATCCATTTTGTGAAGTAATCCACGGCGACTACAGCATATTTCACTCTGCCTTTGCCAGTCGGGAGAGAGCCTATGAGGTCGATGCCCCATACCGCGAAAGGCCATGGGGATGTCAACATGGTCAGCTCGGATGGTGGGGCTCGAGATATCGTGGCGAATCTCTGGCATTTGTCGCATTTCTTCACATACTCGAAAGAATCCGCTTTAATGGTTGGCCAGAAATATCCCTGGCGTATGATCTTCTTGGACAGGCTGTGCCCCCCAGTGTGATCTCCGCAGAACCCTTCATGAATTTCTTCAATGACTTTCTTAGCTTTGGGAGGGGTTACGCACCTGAGTAACGACATGGAATACCCCCTTCGGTACAGCCTTCCATCCAAGATTGTGTAACGGGGAAGTTGATACATCAACTTTTGAGCTTGGTTCCGATCTTTTGGAAGAACTCCATTTTCGAGATAATCAACTATCGAGGTCATCCAGGTCGGCTCTGTTTTGATCATACACACATCTTCCTCTTCTGGCTCGTTAATGCTAGGTGCTGATAGGTGTTCTATGGGTACGACATTCAGCTCTTCATTTTCGGCGGACGTTGCGAGTCGAGCTAAGGCATCTGCATTTGAATTCTGCTCGCGGGGAACCTGTTCAATTGTATAGAATTCGAAACACTCTAACGCTGATTTTGCCTTCTCCAAATAAGCTACCATTCTCGTGCCGCGAGCCTGGTATTCACCCAAGATTTGATTAACCACTAGCTGGGAGTCACTGTAGCAATGTATAGCTTTAGCTTTGAGCTCCTTAGCTATACGAAGTCCCGCGAGTAAAGCCTCGTATTCGGCCTCATTATTCGATGCTTTAAAGCCAAATCTTAGGGCATAATGAAATCTGCTTCCTGCGGGGGTAACCAAAATGATCCCTGCCCCTGCTCCATTTTCATTTGACGAGCCATCGACGTAAAGTTTCCACAGCTCGTGGGTCGTGGTTATTACCTCGTCGTCGGCTATACCCGTACATTCCACTATAAAGTCCACCAATGCCTGTGCCTTAATGGTCGTTCTTGGGTGGTAGGTGATTTCGAACTGTCCGAGTTCAACAGCCCATTCAAGAAGTCGACCTGAAGCCTCTGGTTTAGATAAGACTTGTCTAAGTGGTTGATCAGTTAGCACATGGATGGGATGTGTCTGAAAGTAGGGGCGGAGCTTACGGGATGAATGAATCAGGCTGAGCGCGAGTTTCTCCATCAGTGGATATCTTGACTCTGCCCCCAGTAATCTTTTACTGATGTAGTAAACGGGTCTTTGCACTGCACTTATCGCGTGTTCGGTAGTTGAAAGGTATAGGTACAGTATTTCCTCCGTTTTAGGTTTTGACAGGATGGGTGGTTCCGCAAGGTACTTTTTGAGCTCTTGAAAGGCCAGCTCGCATTCCTCTGTCCATTCAAATTTCTTACCTCCTCTCAGTAAGTTGAAAAATGGAAGACCACGATCTGTAGATTTCGAGATGAATCTGCTTAGGGCTGCCATCCTGCCAGTCAGACTTTGGACATCTTTGTGCCTTCGAGGTGAGGGCATGTCAATCAGGGCCTTGATCTTGTCGGGGTTCGCCTCGATTCCACGGGAGTTCACAATAAAGCCCAGAAATTTTCCTGAAGATACCCCAAAAGTGCACTTCTGAGGATTTAGCTTCATGTTATACTTCCTGAGCACGCCGAAGCACTCTTCGAGGTCATCAACATGGTTCTTGTTGAATTGAGACTTTACAAGCATGTCATCAACATAAACCTCCATGTTGTTCCCTATTTGCTCTGAAAACATCATGTTTACGAGCCGCTGGTATGTGGCTCCAGCATTCTTGAGCCCGAATGGCATGATATTATAGCAATATAGCCCTTTGTCCGTGATGAAGCTCGTGTGTTCTTGGTCGGGGGCATGCATGGGAATCTGGTTATATCCAGAATAGGCATCCATGAACGACATCAGGCCATGCCCTGCCGTGGAATCTACAAGCTGGTCAATCCTTGGTAACAGAAAACAGTCTTTTGGGCAAGCTTTGTTGAGATCCGAGTAGTCAATACAGGTTCTCCACGTCCCATTGGGCTTTGGGACCAACACCGGATTGGCTACCCAATCAGGGTAAAAGGCGTCCCTAATGAAATGGTTTGCCTTTAACCTGTCAACCTCCTCCTTCAGTGCTTTCTTCCTGTTTTCGTCCAGATGTCTTTGCTTTTGTTGCTTTGGGGGAAAGCTTTTGTCTATGTTTAGTGCGTGGCTTGCTACATTTGGGCTTATCCCCACCATGTCTGAGTGCGACCACGCGAAGACATCCTGGTTTTTCTTCAGAAAGCAAATTAATTGCTATTTTGCCTCATCTTGGAGGTGTTTTCTGACCTTCACTTTCTTCGAGGTATCAGTTTCTTCGAGCTCCTCCAAAGGTTCGAGGTCAGCTTTCTCCTCAATCCTCGGATCAATCTCCTCGTCAATTTCTAAAACTGTTCCGTCTTTGTTTTGTATGATAACGAGTGCTTGAGCGTTTGTTTATTTCTTTCCCCTCAAGGAGATGTTATAGCATTCTCTCCCTGCCAACTAGTCTCCTTTTAATGTCCCGACTCCGCTGGGGGTCGGGAACTTAAGGGCTAGATGTTGTACTGATGAAACTGCCCCCAGCCCGACCAGGGCGGGTCTCCCAAGCAGCACATTGTAGGCGGATGGTAAGTCTACTACCACAAACTCCATTATCTTGGTGACCGAGACTGGATAGTCTCCCAAGGTCACGGGGAGCTCAATGGATCCCATACAAGCAGTTCCTTCTCCTGAAAAGCCGTACAAAGTAGTTGCACACGCTTTCAGGTCACGAAGGGAGAGTCCCATCTTCTCTAGGGTTGCTTTGTAAAGGATGTTGACTGAGCTCCCATTATCTATGAGAACTTGGTGAACCCTTTTATTGGCCAACTGAAGAGTAATGACCAGCGGATCATGATGAGGGAACTGAACATGAGAGGCGTCTTCCTCAGTGAATGTTATTGGTTGTGTTTCAATCCTCTGGCTTTTTGGTGCCCTAGGTTCGGGTTCATAAGGAGACCCGTCCCCTGTCTTCAACTCGTTAACATACCTCTTTTGGGCATTCCTGTCCCCTCCTGTGAGGTGAGGCCCTCCCGAGATGGTTATTACATCCTCTCCATCAATCGGCGGGGGCCTGTCCTCTTCCCGAGATCGGGAGATATTGTTTTGCGTGGTCGAAGGCGCAACTACTCTCTGGCTCGCAGTCGCCTGACCAGTACTCTGGTTTTTGACATAATGCCGGAAGTAACCTCTCGAGATCAACCCTTCGATCTCGTCCTTCAGTTGTTGACATTCATCGGTTGTATTTCCGGTGTCTCTGTGGAACCGACAATATTTACTGGAATCCCTCTTGGATTTTTGATTTCTCATCGGGTCAGGGCGCCTAAAGGGGACCTGGTTCTCATTAGCCAGGTATATGTTCTCTCGAGACTCATTGAGCTCGGTTTATACTCTATACATGGAGAAATACCTCTCCCCTTTCTTTTTCTTTCCTCCCTCAGCTTCGGGGTTACTTCCTTCGTTCTTTTTTCTCTTGGAGGGGTTCTCCGAGGCAGGCTTTGGTGCCGCTGGGTCCGCCGAGGTTGAGGCAGAGTTAATGTTTATCGTTGTAGTTTCGGACTGGGAGGTCGATTTGAGCGTCGACCTCGCTTCCTCTACATTGACAAACCTCTGCGCTCGTCTGTTAAACTCGGTTATTGACCTTACCGGTTTCCCTTGCCTGTCGTCCCAAAGGGCACTTCCCGGTAATACGCCAGCTCGAATAGCCATGAGGTGTCCACTGTCATCCACATCCCGAGCTCGGGCTACTTCCAGATTAAATCTTGTTAAGTAACTCTTCAATGTTTCGCCCGGTTGCTGCCGGACGTTAGTTAAGGTGGACGCTTCTGGTCTGACCCCTACCATTGCTCTGAACTGCTTCTTAAAGTCTTTAGACAACTGCTCCCATGAGGTTATTGAGTGTCTCTTATACTTTTCGAACCAACTTTTGGCAGGTCCTGCCAATGATGTTGGAAACAACATGCACCTGAGCTCGTAACCCACGTTACTGGCTCTCATGATAGTGTTGAATGTGCTCAGGTGACTACACGGGTCGGTCTTTCCTTCAAACGTAGGGACGTGAGGAATCCGAAAACCTTGAGGAAGTTGAGTGTCAGAAATATGGGGAGCAAACGGCTCGAGCTCCTCATCAGAGTCCTCATATCGACCATTTCCTCGTTCATTCTTTAAAAGCCTAAAGGCTCTTTCGAGCTGATCGATTCTTTCTTGGACTGGGTCAGTAGGAGGTGCTGTCTGGAATTGACTGTCATTAATAGCGATTCCAGGCTCGCGTCTTCGCAAGGGATCTCTACGCTTATTCAAGCGATCCCTCAGGTTCGGATTTGTTTGATCTCCATTCCCCCGACTCTGATTTAGATGATTTCGCAGGTCAGGACGATTCGTGCGACTTCCAGTATTCTTACGACCTCGGTCGTGTTTACTGACAGACCTGGTCTCTCCGGACTCATCACTGGTGAAACTCATTGCTCAGTTATTTCGCGATGGATTCTTTCCACGTCGCCTTGTCTCCGCAGTGCAAGACCGAGACGTCTGACTTCTCTCAGATGGAGCGCCTCTCCGCTCCTGGAAAGTCTCCCTATTTCCTTGTCTTTCCCCCGCACGCCCTTGATCCTGATCTCGAACAGGTTGAGCGTTTCTGTGTGGGGGCGAAGGATATCTTATGGGTGACGGAGGGAACCGTATAGGCGACGGTGGCTTCCACCCTAGTCGCGGCCTAGAGGGTCCAGAATTTGCCTGAGATGGGTCAGTTGCATTCGGTGCGCTCCCAGGTACCTGAGTCTGAGCCTTCGCAGGGGTTCGGTTATTCTCAACTCCCGTAGGAAGTTCCACAGGCGGGTTAGGCGGGACCCGAGCTCGAGTATTCCTCTGGGGCCTAGGAGGAGCGGATGGCTCTGCTGGTGCCGGAGGTTGAGTCGGCCTCCTTGTAGCAGCATCCTTTCGTGGACGCCCGCGGGGCCTTCGGGGAGGAACATGTACGTCCCTTGGAGGAGGGACTTGGTTTTCGCGCGGAGGCGGGGTCTGAGCCACCTGCGCCTCTGCGGCTATCCTTGTCAACTCTTCATTCCGTTTGTTGGCTTCTGCCAACAGCTGCTTCCGTTTTCGATTTTCAAGTTCCACAATAGGAACGTACCGCTCAGGATTGTAGTCCATATCCTCATCTCTTGGTGGAGGAGGTGGTCCCCGGGAATCAGAGGACCCACTTCTCTCTTCAACATCTGGGTTCTCCATTGGTTGTTTTCCAGGACGTCTTGGGTAATTTTCCTCAGGGGTGTTCTGATTGTTTGTGGCCATGATTTTCTCAGGGATGAATGCTTAAGGCTCTCAATGAAAGCACCAAATTGTTGACGCCGTTTTTCGTCAAACAGTGAAAGAAGAGCACATAAACAATAATTGATGATGACCAATTGAAATAAGACAATATAAACACACGATTTTTACGTGGTTCAGCAGTTAAATCTGCCTAGTCCATGAGTCTCTGTTATTAAACTCAAGATTATCTCTGAAAATTCTTTAAGCATGAATTCTTCAGAGTTTTCTCTCAAGGATCAGAATTTCGGTCCTTTACCATGGTGCATGACCTCTCTATTTATAGAGAAGATCGAAGAATACTATCCCACATATTTTGGGTAGTTACTCTTTTTGTATAAATAAAATAAATGGCTTTAAATGCCTATAATCAGATATAAAAGGAAACGTCCCCTAAAGACCAGGGGACGTATAACTGACCAAATAATATCCCACGATTCTAGGGGATTTACAATAATAAATGAGGATTACATCTCGTATTTATAACACTTGTAGATATCCAAGGTGGTTATCACGTATCTCTAAGGCTTTAGCTTCCCAGGTTTCCCTTCATCTATCGAGCTAGAAACATCTCCTGAGGCCACATGGCTTTCGAGATCGTATGTGCGTCGAGCTCGGGACCCCTGATCCGAGGTCATCCCTGAAGATGAGAGCGTCCCCGGAGCTATCTTTCGAGATCATGAATACTTCGAGGTCACCATACTCGAGGTCGTCTATGTCCTGCAAGATCGACATTCAATCCTGGAGCATGTTTCCAACCTTATGAGTCCACTTATTTGCGAATCCAACTTTCGAGGTCATACTTAACATAGCTCGAAATCTGGGTGTAACAAATTCCAAAACCAAAATTTGAATTTTACATTGTTGCTGAAAATTATCCCAAAATAAACTATATCACACGCATCTATATATCGTGTATACATAATACAAGTAAAATAAAAAAAACTGTAACTATATTATATATGATTATATATATAATCACATAAACTATATATTTAATAAAATAATAATAATAATAAAGTCAGAATAGTTTCAATATGAATGAAATTCTTATATATCAAATGATTATTGTTATCCCCAAAAATGGAGATTGATGACGTGGCAATAGAGGTGACAAATGGCAGTACATGGTCCGTAAAAGACACATTAAATAGTCAATAAATACATTGACTCCTCAGAGTTGTGATAAAGTGACCCGGTAGACTGGTGAGAAGTTTGGACTGCTTGAAAGATGTCATAACCAAGCTAAGTGCATCCTAGGAGATCCCAAGGGTGTGGTCCGAGGAGACACCAAGGGGGTGGTCCTAGGAGAGCTAAGGAGAGTGCATCCTAGGAGAGCTAAGGAGAGTGCATCCTAGGAGAACTAAGGAGAGTACATCCTAGGAGATCCCAAGGATGTGGTCTGAGGAGAGCCCAAGGGACTTTGGTCCGAGGAGAACCAAGAGAGTGGTCCTAGGAGATCCCAAGAGAGTGGTCCTAGGAGACCCCAAGGATGTGGTCCGAGGAGAGACCATGAATTTGGTCTTTATACATATGTCCAGCAAGTGCATGGTTGCCCAAATAAAAGAGTGCCATGTTAGAGGAGAGATATGGCATGCTAGAGGAGAGTGCCATGTTAGAGGAGAGGAGTGCATGTCCTACCACCATGCACTTGTCCGACCCACAAAAACATGTCCTACCACCATGCACATGTCCGACCAGCACTTGCATGGGTGGTCAGTAGGAGGTGGATCAACTAGCAAGAGGAGGACTAAGTCAAGATTCCCAGAAACAACTTCAACAAGATATGCGGGAATCTCTCATTCTTCCCACAAATGGGGGGTTTGTTACATTTTGAATTTTGAATGTTTCTTTGTAATTTAAATGTAATAAATATAATAAAATATCTGGTTCTAGGGGATACCGTATGTATGACCCTAAGCCTATAAATAGAGGGCTTATGGGATGAGAAGGGGGCTTCTTCTGCTTCTTCTTTCTAGAGAGAGAAAATTTGGGTCTGAGTATTCTAGAGAGAGAAAGTGTGTGTATCTAAAAGAATCCTTGTATTTTTGCAATCTGTACTGAAGAAACTCAGTTGGCACAGTTCATCTGATCTTGAGTACAGATCTATAAATCACAACTCTAAGTGGATTAAGCTATTACCAATATATTGGGGCTGAACCACTATAAAAATCTTGTATGTTCTTTATTTTCTTTATTATACCGTCTGTGTTATTTAAATTCTCTTGAAAGTTTGTCGTATTTGACGTTCTCACGTCGTTGGCTAAAAAGACAGTCAACAATTATGATAATACAGAACTACAGGGTATCAAACTTTATCACGCCTGTACATTCACGGTTAAATCCAAAATCCCCATCGATCATATATATGATCATTCTTTATTGAAGAAGCAAACAAAAATATCTCATCGTGCATATATCCAAAACAAAATATTTGTAATCGTATATTATATTCAAAATTGACAAAAAAAACTGGTATATATATATCACTGAAACAATTACAACTCAGATTGTATATTTCGAATGGCAAAAACCTGAATATATTATTAACAAATTTTAGCCCAAACAGGAATATACATATGCACAACTGTAAAAATAATTTTATGGAAGACCAATAATACTCTAAATCCTCAAGAATTAATCTAGGGATGCTCTAGATACCAAATGTTAGAATACTGTAATCTGAATTTAGCCCTAATTAATTCATGAGAAATCTAACTATAGAATCAAAGATTAGCGGAAGCGTACCAGAGTCCATTGAATCATTTGTAAAAGGGTATGATCTTCCAATTTTGCATCAAAAACCTTTGAAGCCTTATTTTCCTGATGATGGGGATTCAGGAATCTGAAAAATACGATACGATGCAAAAATGGGGACCATTACCCGTTATATTACCAACTGCCAAAACAGTTAGTAATATTTATTAACTATTTCTAATTTGGCCCCTCATCAAATCAGAAATTATCTAATTGGTATCCACATATTAAAATCATGACAATCATGCCCTTAAGTCATAAACTTTATTCCAAAATAGACCACATAAATTTGACTTGTTTATTTGATGACCCAACACACATTTTATATATACAATTGTGACCCCAATAAATTTCTAACATAATTAAGAATTAAATTATGGTGGTAGAACATGTGCTATTTTTTTTAATTTAAAGAGGGGTAGGGAGAATAAAGTAGGGCTGAGCATTGGGCGGGTTGGTCGGGTTACAAGGCATTTTTACCTGTCCAATGTCATAATCGGGTTAGCAAAAGTGACCCGTAACTTGCCCAATTAAGAAAAAAAAAATTTAACCCGTCCAATAATTTGGGCGGGTTGGTCGGGTCAACCCGCCCAAACAAAAGTGGTATTTTTTTTTTTACATTTTTGTAATTTTTCTTCTTTTAAATACTAGTACTAATAGTGTGAAGTTTATCTTTTTAAGCTTAAAATAATATTTTAAATTTATAGTAAAAAAATTAAAACAAAACTTAATTAATTTATATATTTATTTGAATATATTAAAAATAATAAATTCTTAATTGGGCGGGTTGGGTTATATTGGGCGGGTTGATAATTATTTTCAACCCGCCCAATGTAACAATTGGGCGGTTTAAATTTTGGTCGGTTTATTCGGGTTGCGTTTTTTGGCGATTTTTTTGGGTTGGTTTGGGCGGGTTGTAAAAATTTCTGCACAGCCCTAGAATAAAGAGTGTATGTATCAACAAACTAAATTCCAAACTCTAAATTGAAATGTAACTCTCTAAGAATGTTTCTCTCACTGTTGTATTTTTACTTTTGTTTAATGTTGCTTTTGAAATAAGAAAGAGTATATTAGGTCATATATTTGGACTTTAGTGAACTATATGAAGCCTTTCGATTAAAAGGGATGCCTATTTGCCTTTCTTTAATTACCTTTTTATCTACATGATGTTTCTATGATATGAAGTTGGATTTTTAGTCGTGCATGCCTTTACTTAGTGGATTATAGGCTTGTGTGTTGTTTTGTTGATTAGTTTTTCTTAAATATGTCATATTAGGTAATGGATATTGATGAGGTAGATGAAACTCTCCCCCTGATAGATGATCAAGATCAACCACCTCTCACTCAAACTAAAAACCATACTCCTCCTATTGAAAAGGGTGGAAACACTAGGGCTAGAAAGAGGGTTAGACCTCCCATCCCTAGTGCTAGTAGTACCGGAAAAACAAAGGGAAAATGGTCATCTGTTTGGGATCATTTTACTAAGGAAGATTCTCCTCCACCCTCGACAGATCCTAACGAAGAGTCTCCTCCCCCCAAGTGTATATGTAATTATTGTGGGTCTGACTTCTTGTGTGACAGCAGAAAACATGGGACTAGTCATTTATGGAACCATTTTAAGAAAGAATGCGAGCTAAGTCCGTATAAGATTGATGAGCAGAGACAAAAGACTTTAAGCTTTCAACATGTAAAGGGAGGGAAAGAGGGGGAGACAAGCTTAGTAGCGGTAGCTTATAACAAAGAAGCGTGTAAGGTAGCCCTCACACAATATATTGTGTTGGATGAGTTGCCATTTAGACATGTCGAGGGTGAAGGGTTCAAAAGATTTGTCAAAACACTCCAACCTAGGTTTGAGATCCCTTCTCGAATAACTGTTGCTAGAGATGTATTGAAGTTATATAAGGAGGAGAAGGCGACATTGAAAAATATTTTGAGCCGTGAGAGGATATTGACTACTACCGATACTTGGACTTCCATTCAAAATTTGAATTACATGGTCATCATTGCTCATTGGATTGATAATTCTTGGGAGTATCAGAAAAGAATTATCAATTTTTGCCAAGTGGTAGATCATAAATGGGAAACCATTGTCCATGAGATCGACTTATGTCTTTTAGATTGGGACATCTCTAAGTTGTTTACCATTACGGTAGACAATGCTTCGTCTAATAATGTTGCCATTAGATACTTGAGGCAACAATTCAAGGAGAAAGAGAGGGGCCTAATTTTGGATGGAAAGTTTTTACATATGAGGTGTTGCGCTCATATAGTGAACCTAATTGTCACTGAAGGGCTGAAGGAAAAGCATGGGTCAATTGCAGCAATTAGAAATGCTGTGAGGTTCGTTAGGTCTTCTCCTGCTAGGCTAAAAAAATTTAAGGAGTGTGTCATGCAGGAAATGATTGAATGTAAAGGGCTTCTGTGTTTAGATGCCCCAACAAGATGGAACTCCACATATCTAATGCTCAATTGTGCAATAAAATTTCAGAAGGCATTTGACAGGATGAAAAGAGATGCTAATTATATGAAATATTTTGATGAGGTTGACAAAGATGAAATACCAAAGGAGGGGCCCCCCACTGTTGATGATTGAGAAAATGCTTCAATGTTTTTGAGGTTTTTGGAGACTTTTTACGAAGTAACATTAAAGTTTAGTGGGTCTACTTATGTTACTGCTAATAAGTACTTCATTGAGATCTCCAATATGCAACCGGAGCTGTATGACTTAGTAGCTGATGATGATGAGAATGAGTTATTGAGGACAATGGCAATGAGCATGAAACTAAAGTATGACAAGTATTGGGGAAAACTTGATAATTGCAATGAGGCACTTCTAATTGCCTTGGTCCTTGACCCAAGATACAAGCTTGACTATCTCAGTCATTGCTTTAGTGCTACTTATAATGAGATGACGTGCAAAGAGATGGTGAAAAAGGTAGAGAAGACAATGCGGGCAATGTTTGATCAATATAATGAGACAACATCAAGTCTTCATGCATCAACATCTATGACTCAGCTACAATCAACCTTTATTGTTAGTGCTTCATCCACATTCGTCATGCCTGTTAGTGGTCGACCTAGTGCCAACAAGAAGTCACGAAATTTGCATGATGAGTTTGTGGCACGGAGATTGGAGAAGGATGATGGAATGACAAAAAATGAGGTCGATAAATATTTGGAAGAGGAACCTGAGCGACCAACTGAGAATTTTAATGTTTTGGGATGGTAGGCTAGTAGTGGGTGCAAGTACAAGATCTTGTCACTCATGACTCGTGATGTGTTAGCTATACCGGTTACCACCGTTGCTTCTGAGGCAGTATTTTCTATAGGAGGTCGAATTTTAGATCCTTTTAGAAGCTCACTAAGCCCAAGGATGGTCGAAGCATTAATTTGTCTCAATAACTGGTGGAGCGGATCACATCAACCCATCATTGTTCGAGACTATATGGATGAAGAAGAAGCGCTTCAAACATCAGAGTATCTTGAGTCAGGTAGTTATTACATTTTATTTGAATTTTCGTGGTCTAACTTGCAACTAAACTAATAACTTATAAATATTTATGTTAAGTGTGTGAATATTTTTTTATAATCTAATATTTATCTTTTATATTAATAATATTTGTAGAGATGACCAATGATCCTACAAGTGATGGGCCTGGGCTTGGGCTAGCTTTATCCTATGTCAATTTTCAGTCTTCAGCCTCATCTGCTGCACAACAATCTACAAATTAAAAGAATTACTTGTAAGAATTTATTCGTGTCTACCTTCCTTTACTTAGTATGTTGTTATTTATTATCCTTGATTTCTTTTCTTTAATAATTTTTTTATTTGAATTTTGAAAGGAATGAAGGAAAGGAAGGAATGAAAGGGCATGGACTTTTCATGTATTTTGAATTTTTATGAACTTAATTTAATGTTTATGGTTGTAGACGACTTATGGACTTTATTTTGGTTTTGTAGTTAACTAGTTGTAACGACCCCAAATTCGCTAATAAGGCTTAAGAGCATTGATTAGTGTGCCGGGAGGGCATAAATGG
The DNA here is from genome assembly GCF_963169125.1 of Humulus lupulus. Classification (NCBI taxonomy): domain Eukaryota; kingdom Viridiplantae; phylum Streptophyta; class Magnoliopsida; order Rosales; family Cannabaceae; genus Humulus; species Humulus lupulus. The sequence goes on along the minus strand of NC_084800.1, from coordinate 23,803,487 downwards.
GATTAGAGTGAATAGTATTTATTTGAATGTGATATTATATGAGAATTTATGATATTATGTGATATTATGAAATAAATATGTTATATGTGAGAATCACATTATTACGTGGATAATTCTGTAGCCGGCGACTCGAGGCGATCCTAGGGCTAGATAGCGGGAAAAGTCACAACGGGGCATTATAACTGACTTTGGACAAGTCAGGGGTATTTTAGGTATCGGGTAGTGATTTAGACTATCGGGTGATGAAAATAAATAATTGGAGATATATTTGAGGTTAGGATGTTTAAGCTAGAATACAGGGGAATTTTACTATTTTGCCCTCGGGGACATTTTCGGTACCCCGAGCTTTGGGATTAGTTTAATCACCTAACGATATACTTGGAAAGACTTAGAAAATACTAGACACAGAAATTAAACCGACCTTTCTCTCCTTCTCTCTCTTAAGGAAGAAGAACAACTCTGAAATTTCAAGAGAAACCAGCAGAATTTCTGGGAATTTAAGGGGATAAGCTAGAGGATTAACTCAAAAACTAATCAAGGACTGAGTTAGAGCCAAGGTAAGCATTGATATTCATTCTGTGGTTAGGAACTTTAAGAAAAATGGCTGAGTTTTTAATAGTTGTGATTTTGATATTCAAGGTGGAGTTTGAGGCTTGAAACTTTGAAGATAGGTCAGGGGATTCTTGGAGGAAAGATTCTACAGCTGAGGTAAGTTTCAATTCAAAGTTTGATGGTTGAATTTTAGAATTTCCATGGCTGGTTTTGAGTTTTTAGGTTTGAAATCTCAGAAATTGGAATTGGGATTTTGGTGAGGGTTAGGCTGGATTTTTGGTTGAATTGTGTTGTTTAAATCATTCTAATGATGTTGTTATTAATTGGTTTTGAGTTGGGAGCTTTGGGATGGCCTAAAGTGAGGTTTAGAGGTTGAAAATGGTGGGTTTTTCTGGGTTCGAAGGGTCGGGTCGCGGCATAGTTCTTGGTGAGCCGCGGCCCTTGGAAGCTGAGATGTGCTGAGGAAGGGGGGCGGGCCGCGGCATGGTCCATGTAGGACCGCAGCCCTTACCTATTTTTGTGCCTGAGGAGGGCTTTGTTTGGGGCCATGCCGCGGCATGGATGGCCTATGCCGGGGCCCTTAAGGAATTTTGGGATTTTGAGATTTTAGGCTTGGGAATTTAACCTAGGGTGCTCGGGATTGAACCTTTTACCATATTTAGCGAAGTTCAATGTTCCGGGAACTAGAACTTGGTTTAGAAACTCATTTAAGGTTGTTAATGGTATCCTTCATCATGGTTGTGACTAGGTGCTAAGCTAGGGCTCGGGGATCGAATCGCGTCAAGGAGCATCGCCCGTAACTAGTTCATTTGAAAGCCAAAGGTAAGAAAACTACACCCGGATGAATATTTGAACGGGACTAAGGGCTCCCTGATATATATGATTGAAAGAATAGTATTATGCCATGTAAATTGTAAACCAACGGCCTAAGCATGCCACGGTTAACTTGTGCAATTGGCACGACTAGAACACTGGTATCCGAGGACAGCTTATTATGCACTGAGCTCGGTTTAAGCGGGCCGGAGTCAATGGGTTAAACAGAGGGTGCGACCTAAGGTGTCGACCTTAGTATTTGTGTTAATTGATTATTGTATTTGGCTATGAATGTGATTAATGAGATTGTTGAGTAATCTAAGTATTGATGAGGTTATTTGTACCTTGAAGTATGCTTATATGCTATGGATTGAATATTTGAACATGGTTATTAGAATATTTGTTTGATAATATTGTATATGCTGCGTATGTTGTTTTCTTGCTGGGCCTTGGCTCACGGGTGCTGCGTGGTGCAGGTAAAGGTAAAGGCAAGATCGATCAGCCCTGATTGGAGAGCTCTGCAGGGTGAATGTACATGTCAGGCCGCTCAACCGCCACAGTTGAGGAAGTTACAGGGACGGGAGGACCAGAATCACCTGTTTTGCCTTAGTAGGGCCAATGTTGTCTTTGACTTTTGTTTTTTTGTAAATCAGCTCGTAAACACTAAATAGTTTTGGGGATCCCTGCCGTAAATGGTTTATGCTTTATAAAATGTGTCTTTTGAGGCCAAAATATCTTTTAACCCTAGAACACCTCAATTAATGTCACGTTTGATCAAAATGACTTGATTAACGAGTCTTGCACCTTTATAATCACACAGTATAGCGGTCTTGGCTATCCAGGACGTTACACTAGTTATGTACTTAAGTTTATGGACTTTATCTTTGTTTATTTATGGTTGTATTTTGGGACTTTGACATTTTTAATGTTTGTAATTGGTAATTTGAACTTTGTTTGTATTTTAAGTGTTTGATTGCCATTATATTTTAACTTCTTTTTTCTTTTCTTATTTTTTTAAAAAAATGAAAGGATGTATAATAACATAGTTTAAATGACAAAACATTTGGAAAAGAAAAATTACATTATATAGGTATTATTCATTTTTAAAGAAAACTTGATATATTAGTTAATTTAGATTTTTGAGTTACTTTTTCAATTAATTTTTTGGTAGTTAGAATTGTATAAAGGAAAGTTTACGTAAAATAGTATATTTAGTGAAAAAAAAACCTTTATATGATTACACATAATTTTTTTTTTCATTTTTATTTAAAAATGGTATTTTTGCAAAATTTGGGCTTTTCGGCCCAAAACACAAATGGCCCAGCCAACCCGAAATGAAACCCGAACTCGAGTGAAACCCGAAACCCGAAAAAAATCCAAAATTTTCATATTGGTTTCGATACCATTTTTCTCAACCCGTAAAACCCGAACCCAATGAACCTGAAACCCGAAAATATAACACGTGCGCACCCCTAATAAAATATACACCCATTATTAAAATTGAAATATATATTATATTGTTAATGAATAATTATATTAAAATTATGATGCACTTACTAAAATTAATTTCTAGTAATATAAGCATGTACGTTGTATACGTATATGAGTCTATTGAGATATGGGAATGTGAATAAAACTCCTTTGAAAGATACTTCATATTTAATTGTTGCATTCGGACAATTCTAAAGTGGAACCATTCTAAATATTCTTCCCTTTCTATCTTGGATTTTTTACGTTATTAGAATCAAATTTTGATGTGGTCAATTTTGTCCATGATCATTAGTTTAGAATATGTTATGATTGCATAAGATCTCTACAATCAAAAAGCACATAAACTAATGAATAAATATATTTAGTGAGATCATAAGCAAAGAGACAAATACTACACTATTATAAATGATAACATTGATCCCAACAAACTAGCACTAATTACTAATTCATCAAAATGTATGTGTAATTAAATTTATAGGGAATATTATGTCCTTTTTTAGAAACTACCTTACATACCAGTAATAATATTATCCAAAAAAATTGTGCGTTCATATCAACAATTTTTGTCATTTTTTTTAGTTTTGTGAGAATAATACCACTTAAAATAGATAACGTGTTTTTTGACTTAAAACGAATATTTTTTTTTCATTCTCATTCATTAATTCATATGCTGTTAATGAAAAATGATACATTATACGTAGTACTGCAATTTCTCAATATATATATGCACAGACAAAAAAAAAGTTGGATTATCTCAATCTTGTTTGACATGTAACAGAGATGAGTATATACATTTTTCAAATGATTTACAAAGTTTTATGATTTGATGTCTATTTTTTGTGTGGAAAACGTCACTTTTGCAATTTTTTTGCTTGAGTCGGTAACCTACATCATAAAAAATGAAGAAAAGAAGAAGAAGAAAAAAAAGAAATGCAAGAATATTGAAATATTAAATTAAGTTTATCAACTAAAAAAGTAAAGGACGAAAGGTAATCAAATGACATGGAAACGTGTTGTATTACGCCTAAGGTATCTGAACGAGGACATGTTTTTCTATAACATGTTCTTTACACGTTATAATAATTTATAGTTATATACAATAAAAAACCCAGAATGAGTCATGACAGTGTTGAATAAAGAATTAAATAATAACAACTAATCCGTACTATATTTAATAATACCAAAATGCCCTCTCTTTCTTAAGTTTCTTTAAAAAATGTTACATATTCAGATGAACAGCACTGATTCGTCTAGATTCCCTCTTTGACAATCTTAATTTTGGGATACAAAACAAGGCACAAAAACACACAGCTTTTCCATGAGTTAATGAAACAGAACAAATAAGTGAGGTCAGTCCCACTCCCACCTTTCAATTTTGTTTTTCAGTCATTTTCTTTTGCTTTATGTTGTAATCAAATTCTATTATTCCATCACTTTGATCAACACCTTTTATAAACCCTTTATTCAATTCTACACTGTTTTCATGCACTTTTTTCATGCATAGAGCAGGTATGTGAATTTTGACAGAAATTGAAGAACTTGACAGAGAGTTGGAGCCATGAAGTTTTTGTTGCTCTTCATTTTTGTATTTAAATCATGTTTTGGTGGTAGACAATATGTTGACAAAATCCACCCAGGATTCCAGACATCTCAGATGGATTGGAACGACAACCATGGCCTATTCCTGCTATCTAACAACTCTATGTTTGGTTTGGGATTCTTTCCTGTCTCTGATGCCAAATCGTTCTTACTGGCAATCATTCACAAGGACAGTTATAAGACGGTTTGGAATGCTAATAGAGATCAACCCATATCAAACTTTGATAAGTTTGACTTTGACATAAACGGCAACCTCTTTTTGACAAGTGGGCATGGTGTCGTTTGGTCTACAAGCACACCAGGAAAAGGAGCCATAGCCATGGAATTGAGGGACTCGGGGAACTTGGTGTTGCTTGGAGACGATGGAGAGATCATTTGGCAGAGTTTTAGTCACCCCGCAAGTACACTTTTACCTGGTCAGCAATTCTTGCCGGGAATGATTCTGAATAGCTCTCCTAATCACAGCAACTTGTCTCACTTTCTCGAAATCAAGTCAGGGAATTTGGTTCTCTATGCAGGGTTTCCCACCCCACAAATTTATTGGTCTATAGGAGGTGAAACCAGGAAAACAAATAGCAGTGTCAGTGGGGTGGTTCATTCTGCCACTCTAGTCTCCAATTCATGGAACTTCTATGATCCAAATGGAAACTTACTTTGGAAATTTGTCTTCACAAGCCAATCAGACAAAACTGCCTTCTGGGTTGCTGTTTTAAGCTCTGATGGAATGATTTCATTCAAAAATCTTCAAAAGGGAGGCACTACAACTTTTGCGGCTATCAAGATACCAGAGGGTTGGTGCAGTGTTCCAGAGCCTTGTGATCCCTACTATGTGTGCCATAATGACAACTGGTGTGAGTGTCCTTCTCTTCTCAGCTCTCAGTTTAATTGTAAACTTCAGAACCTCCCAAACTGTAATCGTTCCAATGATCCGGTGGAGCTTATACACGTGGGAGATAATGTTGACTATTTTGCTGTTGAGTTTGTCAAACCCTCTTTAAAGACTGATCTCAATTCTTGTAAACAAGCATGTCTCGATGATTGTTCTTGCCTTGTCTTGTTTCACGAAAGCAGTTCCGGAAACTGTTTTCTCTTTGACCAGATTGGAAGTTTCCAATATGCCGGTGAGAATAGTCGTGGCTATGTTTCCTATATTAAGCTCTCAAGTAACGGAGTAGAAAACGAGGAAGAAAAGAACCACATGCTAATAGTTGTGGTCATTTTAGTTTCGACTATTTTGGTTATTTTTTCTATGGTTTATACTGGATTCTTGTACCTCAGGAGAAAGAAGAGACAACTTGATTGTGCTCAAGAGGCCTCAGATGATGATGATTTCTTTTACAATCTTTCTGGTATGCCTGTTCGTTTTACTTATTCTGATCTTTGTTTGGCTACTGAAAATTTCTCTAGAAAAGTTGGCCAAGGAGGGTTTGGTTCAGTCTACTTAGGTGTTCTTCCGGATGGGACACAGTTGGCTGTGAAGAAACTTGAAGTGGTTGATCACTGGAAGAAAGAGTTTAAAGCTGAAGTTAGCATTATTGGGAGTATCCACCATGTCCATTTAGTCAAGGTCAAAGGCTTCTGCACCGAAGGCCCTCACAGGCTTCTTGTTTACGAGTACATGGCTAAAGGGTCTCTAGATAAATGGATTTTCAACAACAATCAACTATTGGATTGGAATACAAGATTCAACATTGCATTGGGCACAGCAAAGGGTCTTGCCTATCTTCATGAAGAGTGCGAAGTGAAGATTATGCACTGTGATATAAAACCTGAAAATGTTCTGCTTGATGATAATTTTGTGGCCAAAGTTTCAGACTTTGGTTTGGCAAAGCTAATGAACCGAGAACAGAGCCTTGTTATTACGACAATGAGAGGAACAAGAGGGTACCTCGCTCCAGAATGGCTCACCAACTATGCCATAACAGAAAAAAGTGATGTATACAGTTATGGCATGGTCTTACTTGAGATCATTAGTGGGAGAAAGAATCATGATTCAGAGGAGAATTCAGAGAAATCCCATTTCCCTTCTTATGCTTTTAAGATGTTTGAGGAAGAAAAACTTGAAGAAATCATTGATTCAAGGCTAGAAGTGGATGAAAATGATCAAAGAGTGACTCGTGCTATTAAAGTAGCCTTGTGGTGTATTCAGGATGAGATGCATACAAGGCCAACAATGACTAAAGTGGTTCAAATGCTTGAAGGTCTTTGTGAGGTGCCTCCACCACCATCTTCCAAAGCGCTGATACTAGTTCATCATGACTGATTGAGTTTTATAGAGATGCACATAGATAACACTTGTAATCTCCTGAAGAATGAGAATATTTCAAACTTGCTTCATTTTATTAATTATTTTATATTTTTCGAATGTTTGATTTCTGTTTCTGTTTTGCTTAGCTTAGAGAAACGACATAAATAAACATACAAACTACACGATATTAATTACAGTTGATAGACAAGGATATAAGATGGGCGACCCATAAGAACAGTCGTTACAAAGCTACACAAACCACAAACAAAGAATACCTGTAGACCCAGAAAAGTGAAAATAGATCTTGCTTTGCTGCAATATAAACCACTAGTTCACCTGCCCACCATTCTTATCGTTGGATATTTTATTAAATTTTTCAACCATGTCTTTCAGCATAATTATTAATTAATTATTTTCTGTCACATTCAAGTATATCATGCGGTACCAAAATATACATAAAATAATAAAAAACGACAATGATCTTGGATACTTGGTTGAAATATTCATCATATAAGCCAAAAGAAATTATTAGGATATTATGTGCTAGATGAATGAAAATGAAGTTTTGCGCTTATTTGGAATTGCATTTTAAAAGGAAACCATACAAGTCATCATCTCTAGCTGGTATACATGATATGAATCAAAGTTCTGGCATAGCAAGAGACTTTAATGGGATTAAACCTAATAAAACATGAATATTAACTGGAATATACTGGAAGGGAAGTACTTATGTTTACTTAGTTATGATGTTATTATTATAATTCTAATAGTTCTTAACAAAGTTATAGTCAGAAGTCTTATCTACAACACCAACGAAGATGAAAGCCGAAAAGTTACATCTCAGATATTATATATATGTATGTAAGTATGTATATAATGTTCCTACGAGCTTATTAGTATTGTACAAGTCATAGTTTAATATATTATTCATATGCAAAGTGTCTTAGATCAAGATCGGGTGACTAAGATCATGTTCGTGTAGTTATTGGGGCTCCATGGAAGTAAGTGGTTGGAGATGGATGGCCATGATCAACCACATGTTCCTTCTCTTCATTTTCATCCTCTTCTTCTTCGTCTTCAGCATCCCAAAGGAACCGAGCATACGAAGCTAAAACATAACTGCAAAAATAACAAGACACACAACACAGAGAAAGATAGTACGTAGGCAGACCAAACGTACATTAATATAGTCTAATGCCAAATAATTACTTGGAACATAAGTAAATAAACCAAGTTTAATAAAGACTCGAAGATATCAACTAGTCCTACTCTTATTTTCTTTTCGAATCTAAGATAGAAAAAAACTTTCTTCTTCTTACCAATCATCCGGAGAAGATTTCACAGCTTGATCAAAATAATTCTCAGCTCGCTTAACATCTTTGTGGCTAGTCCAAATTAGATCGGCATAAAGGGATAGCATCTCTGCATCACCAGGATTAGCCAAGATTGCTCTGCCACAGTACTCTTCTGCTTTAGCAAAATCTCCCCGAACCTTTTCGTTCATGTAATTATTAGTTCACCAAGCTCGAAAATTGAAAACTTAACAACAAAAAGAACAGAAAAAATCAAAATTGGATATTTACCTCTTTCAAAAACTTGGCATAGTTTCCAAGTAAGAGCCCATTTCCAGGATTGGCCTCAATCATCTTCTGGTAATAAGTATCAGTGCTATTACTCCCACGATTGTTATTACCTTCAAAGAAGCCCGACCCACCACCACTGTCATCACCATCTCCACCGCCAGATCCTCTCCCATCGCCGGCTCCACCCCCAATCCGGCCACCGTTGCTGCCAACTCCGTCACCCATCACAAGCGTCTGCAAAACCCTCTCTTCGTTCTCCATAGAGCACCTTTCTTCACTCGTGACTTTACCTCCCAAACCAGAGCAGGACAACAATCTCTGGATCGTGGATGACGATCCTGAATCGATTTTGCCGCTCCCCTTTTGCTCTTCCTGGGATTTTTTAGCTTTGATTTTCGATATGGGGCTCCTCTTGTTGGGTTTTGGTGGATTTTGTGATTTTGATATGGAGATGGGAGGGAATGATCTGTTTGATGACTCATGAGTGGGTGAAGGTGAAGAAGAAGAAGAAGAAGGAAGAAAAGAACAGGTTAAGGAGACTGATTTGGTTCTTTGAAGATGGAGTAGTGGCTCTGGTTCTGGTGATGATGAGTCTTTCGAGTGAGGTAGCCAAGAGTTCAAGACTGGTGCTGATGAGCTCCTAAGAAGCATTTTTTTTTTCTTTCTAAAACAAAATGAGTTGTGGATTCAGAAACTCAGAAAGGGTGCATCACAAAAACTTGGATTTATATCAATGGAGAGTTGTCGCGTCACTGTCTGTAACAATAGTACAAACTACAAAGATATTATCAGAAATAGTCAAAAAAGGAAAATTACTATGCAAACAAAATCGTAGAATTATAGTTGAAAAAAATATCACAAATGCTTCCAAATACAAGTGGGTAATAATAATAATTCAACAGAATGTGGAAATGGTGTAATAAAAAAGGATCACTATTAATAGGAAGAAGGAAAAAATCTTCCTTTAATTGTGGTATATTAAACACTTCATCTTTTACTTGTACTGCTCCTCTTACTAAATACCAGTATTTAAAAAGTTAAAATAGAAATTAAATCATAAAAATTAAATTTTATGTATTGAAAAAAAAAAAGATTTTTGCCTTTTATAAAAATTACACTTTTTTCTGTGTTTTCAAATACTTATTAAACCCCCAACCTTTCAGAAAAAAAAATACTTATTAAAACAATAAAATATATTATTAAATTAACTTTTAGAAAAAAGGGTTTTTTTAGGTTCAGTGTTGGAAAAAAAAATTGCTTTTCAAACTAAATTATTTATAGAAATTCATAAAAAAAATATCACTATTTAATTGCTAATCTTTCGTCATGTTTAATACACTATGTAAGGAATACGTATTGTATTAATTTAATTAATATAATATGTATACCATATTTGTATAATTTTTTATATTAATACAATGTAATACAATAGAAAAATTGTATTTTCATATTATATAATATTATACTATACTTTTACTTTATATAAAAAAAATCATATTCTTCTATATCATTTTATCTTTCTAATAATTTTTCCTTTAATCATTTGTTATCATTTCATTCTTATTCTAGTCACTTTCTTTTTATCTCACCCTTCCCTCCTTAATTTCTAACTTTGTCACCTCCTATGTTTGTAAAGAGAAAAAGTGAGTAAAAGGAAAATTTGGTTTGAGAAAAAAAGTTAGTAGCTCCCACTAAAATAATTTTAGAATTTTTTTTCAAAAATTAATAAGAAAATTAAATTACTAATATATTCTTACTCATTTAATTTTAAATTAAACAATAACGAAAGGGCATATAAATAATTATAAAATAATCTAATTTTCTTTCTTCTCTCAACCAAACTTCTATAATGGTAACAAAAAAAACAATCCATCTTAAACATTTACTTTCTCTCCTATTTTTCTTCCATCTTAATTTTTTTCATCTCTACTAAATATGCTATTACTCTGGCTCGTCTCACAACCCAACTTCATTTTACTTCAACTCCAACTCTAACCCAATACTAATTATAATACCAATCCTAATCTCCTCGTTGACCTCATGTTAATGTCGCCTCCAACCTTAATTTTAATCTAATTTTAACATATGATGGGTGTAAATACAAAATGTATTTAATTTTAAATTTTTAGATATATTTAATTTATAAAAAAATAATTACTAAAAAACATAATATTACTAAATGAGAAATGTTAATACATTCTATATTACTCTTTGTTCGGACCAAATTTTCCGATCAATATATGTTTCCCGAAATGGAAAACTACGATTCAGAAACTTCTCCAACCTTTACTATGTTCTGTCTCGAACTCTCCGTTGACTAAATCAAATTTTGGGATATGCTTTCCCTGTAACCAAATTTTTGTTATGATTAGTTAAATACAAATGATAAGTGTTATTATACAAGCTAAATATATAACACTTAGTAAATTTCGCATAGTGAAAATGTGAAATTCGAGTTTCAATTGTAGACACTCAAAAACTGTGTTTTGGGGTTCAAAGTGATACATGTAGGTATCTAAGAATTCCCAAAATGCTTGGTAGCATTTTGAGCAATTTTATACCTGTTGGAGGGGTCACAAGTCAGAAGAGGTGGCAATGTGTCGCCTCCTTAGAGACGTTACATCACCTAGATGCAAAGGGACATAAAAGTCCCAGCAAACAATGCATCGTCTGTTACTAGACGACACATTGCCTGGCAGGCGATGTGTCGCCTGACGTGTCCGTATGGACACATGTTTTAAGCTCCAAAAGATGAATTCTTTAAATCTAATCCTATTGGTTATAGCTAATGACGGTGCCTACACCATAAAAAGGCCATCATAAAGTTTGGAAGACTTGACCACTCTCTCAAATCTTTCTCTAATCTCTATCTCTCTAGCTTTCAAGAATCTCAAGTTTTCTCTAAGAAAGTCATTAAGAAAGTGCACGACTTTGTGAGTTTAAGGTTTGTTCAATCTCAATTCTCATTTCCTCTTAGAAAAAGCTTCAAACATCAATGGTGAGCTAGGAAATAGAGAATTATGACACTAATACAAATCGTGTTTAAGCCTTTGGTTGTGATTTTACAAGGAAGAAGAAATAAGTTCAAAGTGGTGGTTCAAATAGGGTTTTGAAGCTCCAAGAAAATTGAAGAACTTTGATCGTGTACAAGGGTTTGCATCATCTAAACTCTAATTTTCTTGGTTTCTACTAGGCATAATTTTGTGTAGATTCTAGATATTATGGTGGTGTAATCTCACTCTCCCCCAACAACTTTTATAAGAACCAATGGTAGGTACCTGCAAGAAAACCCTCAAATGCTTAAGTTGGTTCTCTTTCTCTCTATATTTTGAGAGAGTACCAGTATAGTAAAGATTTGAAAAAGAATCCCTTTATATATGATAAAAGTCAATTATTTATAGTAAAAGAACAAATAGAAGGTTTAGAAATGATTTATTGCCATTGATCCATGTGTCCCCTCCAAGTTCCTTTTTCCCACCAAGTCATAACCGACTTTCTCTCGCTTTGTAATGCCGTTAGATCTTTCGTAGAGGCTCGAGCTTCTGCCTCTATTTCTCTTCTTGCATGACCCATTGCTAAGGTTTGCCTTTTAGTGAAACACATGTTTAGATATCTCCTCAGCAAATAGACCAACATCTTTTGCAAATATATTAGCCACGTGACTAGCACGTTATTTTCACGATATACAGAATACGTTTTGCAAATCCTAAAATTGAAATTTTTTATAAAGATATCCTTTTATTTAAAATATGATTTTAAATTCCTTTTTATTGTGATTTTCATAATTAATATCTTGAATTAATTTGCAAGGTTTGCAAATAATTCCTTATTTAGGTTGATATTCTCACAATATGTTTATAAAATGAATTTGTATATTGGTTTTATAAAGAAAATACTATGTGCTTATTCGAATTCATTTCTGGAATATTTTTCTATTGATTTTCATGTTATTCAAGATAGTTAACTTCAGGAAATACAATCTTTGAAGGAATTAATTGTTATTTCTATCTTCAAAAATTTGATATTACGCATGTATTATTAGCTATCCCCACAAAATCCGTGTCTGTCGGATGAGAATCAACTAAAAATGGCAAATCTTCATTAATTAATAATATCTTCAAATATTATTGTTTTTATTAGAGATTATTTCTCAGTCTTTCTGAGCACGAAATTATCTCTATAAATAGGCTTCTAGGGCCTTGAGAAAAAGTCAATTCTTTGGTGCATAGTTTGTGAGTGAATTGTAATATTTGAGAGTTCATAGTTTATATTAAAGATCATTGTATTCACGTGATTTTATAGTAAAATGAGTGTTTAGTTTTGAGGTGAGTCTGAAACACATTCATGAGTGAATACATGTTGTAATTTGAATACAATTCTTATAATCTTCGGGAGAAGATTTTTACAAGCCTTGCGTCGGGAGGATGCAAGCACTCACTGGCCATTGAGGGGAGTTCAAGTGGTTGAACGTTTCAATCAAAATCAGATTAGTGAAGAGAAGTACAATAAAGTTGCAGCAAATCTCAAGGGGGGAGTCTTGTTTTGTTTAAGTCAATATTTTGTACTTGTGATTCTTTATTAATTGGTTTTATTCTCTGAGTGTAGCCCCAAGGAATAAATTATCCGAAAATATCTCTAAACCTTGTAAAAATTCATTGTGTTTTTTATTGTTTTTGCACTGTCTTTTATTGTATTCAGTTTCTGTCGTGACAAGTTCGTATTTTGTCTCGACAGATCTGAAATCTGTTTTAACATTTAATTATCATTCTTCATCTTAATTAATTTACTTGGTTTAATTAATTTAGTTAATTACTAAAAACAAAATTTCACATTTAATATATATTAATAATATATGTAAATGAAAAGTAGTTATTAAGTGAATAAAATGCACTCACACTATTTTAATTCTAAGAAATGATATTATGAATACTAGTAATTATTTTTAATATTTTTAAAATATAAAATAATTAAAAAAACATCACGTTCACTAAAATAAAAGGTCCTAACAATTTAGAAGGAAATGTTTGGACAATAATACAAACATAACATTATTGCATGTAGTAAAAAACCATGGGCTGTTGTTTCAATATTAGCCCACGAACCAGTAAGAATCAATTCTCAAGTAACAACCTCTCTAACATCGACACGTTGCCCATTAAGCACGTGAGATCGGGACCCATGGAGCCGTCATTTTTATTTGGTTTGTATAAATGGACGGTCTTAAATTGGCTTTTGGTTCCTATAGAATGGACGTCGACAAGAGACCAATAATATGTCGTTTAGCTTCCTTTAGTGTCGTCGAAGCACTCGTTGACACGTGCTAGGTCGAGTTGCAGAAGTCACGACTTGACAATAGCGATGATTTTTAACACCTACGGAGGATGGAATCATCATCTTTATCATTGGTAAGTGGCTTTTCTTTTCGAAAGCCACTCAGTTGCTTCAACACGAAACAAAAAACAAAAATTATTTTCAATGAAAAGAAAAACCATTTGTTTTGAGTGGGACTGAGCTATATAGACCATTCCATAGTACTTTACCAACCAAGAAAATACGACTTGCCCATTTCATTAATAGCATCAGTACTAGAAAAAAGTGGGCAACTGTTCTTCTAGTTCCATCTTCTTGTTAATAAACCTTACTACACATTTCATTAGTGCTCATAAAAGTGGCAGAGCTCTCATGAATGATATGCTCCATCTCAAAGAACCCAAAAAAAAAAGTGGTAAAGATAACTAACAGGACATGTCATGATTGGGTATTCAAACATCTGCATTTTGATCATGAAATTCAAGAAACATGCTTAAATATTTTATTCATCATTACTATTTACTCCATGTGCAACATCAGCAGACTTGAATGTTTCATAAGTAACATATCGATATTAAACCGGTGTATACAATAAACTTTAATTAAAAAAACTAAATCTTTGACAATTATTCATAAGTAAAATAATAACATACTTTCAAGTAAATGTAGTAATATTACACTATATACTGGTCCTCAAATAGATGTAGAAACCTATAATCCAAGGATTGCTCAGAAAAACCCCATGAAACAGTAACTGAAACATTGATCCACATTCCATTCATTCTCATCCCTGGTCTTTAAGAAGCAATTAAACCTTTTTTTTTCGTAGGCAAGCATATACTTACCGCACTAATAATGCTTCCCTCTTATTGTGTATGCTAACACTATCCATTTAATCCTACCAACTATATACAAATACTGTATATGCTTACTGGGTCATCTTCTAAATCGAGAGCCCTTGTTTGGTCTATTCCTTTCATCCCACGCGCAAGTCCAGAAGAATAAAGACATCCAGAAGAGGACAGCAAAAAAAATCTGCATTCTATCTTGAAATTTAGAGAAAGATGCTGCAAGACCTGCTCCAACAAAAAAGAAGATACTGCTTAATATCCAACTTCAGGGCAGCATAAAAGCAAGTGTGGGAAAAGAGGTTTAAAAGACAAATATGAACCACAAAGCTTCTCTAATCAACTAATCCATTAAAGGAGACACAAAACAAAACAAATTCTAGAAAGAACAAAGAAAAAAGTCCAACAAACTCTACAGTATTTCATTATTTTTAGAAGAAATAGGTGTGAACTACAGAGAGGCAGGTGCTCTTGACAGAAGTTGGATAAGGAACTCATCACCCTCAATAATTTCCTGTTCTCCAACTCAATATTTAATTGTACACTAAAAAATTTCATAGAACATCCCTCCCAAGTGTTATGTCACTCTTATGCTCCTCAAATCAATATCCGACAAGAAAATAAAATCCACATTAGAAGCCTTATTCTTATAACTCAAATGTGTGAATTAATACTGCTTACATGATAAGTGTATTTCGTTATTATATGATTGACAAACTCTGGACCTTGAAATTGGCCTAAGTAAAAGCATAGGCTATTCACACAATACAATTTCCATGTTCATGAGAAAAAAATGTGTTTTCGCACGATAATTTCCGGTAATGCTTTTCTTTCTTTTTAGACTGCCTGAAAGACGAACATGCAAATACTTATTATTATGGACGTCCTTTTTGGGGCTTATAATTATAGACATCCGTTTACCTAACCTAAAAAGTTTTAACTTAAAGACACTTTCTTCAACCTTGTTAATTTATCATACAATGACGCATTCAGATGCCCGCAACTATCCATTCGAGACTTTTAAGGACATCCCCTTTCACTCTTTCAACTCGTTCTCTTCTTTTATTGGCTACAATTCTAAGGACATCCATATACATAATGGAAATATTCCACTTAAAAGTGACTAAATAATCCCCTTCAAGTTAATGTATTTGTCATCTTGAAAAAGAGCCAATGAAATAGCATACAGATATGCTATTATTTGCTTTACATTCATTTTGGTCTTGACTTAACGATATTGAGAGTTTTTCAAATATATTAGAGAAGAATAAATGAGTGGCTGAAAGGGGTTCTCGTGTAAAATGAAGCTACGTCTTTTATTTTCTTTTCTTTTGGATAAAAATGACTTCATTGGAGCAAAACATCAAACACTATAGGTACAAATTATGCAGGTTGCAGAAACCAAAATATTTGACTACAAGAAAAATAACCCATTTCTGTAACAAAATTAAGAGCACAGCACATCCCTCAAGTCCAACAACACTAAAATTGAGCTGAAATTCATCCGTAATCAATTTCAAACCCTACTGAGCAGTGTTTCTTCATTTTTTTTTTGTTAAGCATAAAAAAATCTGGGTTTTGTTTCAACAAAAAATATTTTCAAAACCAAAAACATGACCAACAGCAAAAACAAAAGCGTGGATTACGTACCCTTTATCCGGGGCGGCCCAGGAGTCGGGTCGGATTCAGGGGGAGAAGGAGGAGGTTGGCCGGGTTTCGCAGCCCCGTGAGAAAACGACAGAGATAGACGACGGTGAAAATGAACCGGAGAGAAGAATAAGCGGTTCGTGTGAGAAAGGTTGCGAGAGGAGAGTGAGAAGCCGAGGAGGAAGAAAGAGTTAGGGAGTGACAATGCGTGGTGGTTGATTTTGGTACCATGGACGAAACCTGTCGCAGAAAAGAGAAGCGCCATTTCAGTTGTTTTTGGAGAACTGAATTAGATATTTTTCCTCAGTTGCCTCTTTTCTTTTGTTTTCTCTTGATTGGGATTTTTTTTTTTTTGTTGTTGAAAGGTTGGGAATTTTATTTGGGCTGGGCTTTTTTTTCATTCAAAATTAAAATCCATACATACACATGATATTTTATACATCGTGTGAAACCTTATTATAAAACCCTATATATCCCATTATAAAAAAAATTCTAACAATTCAAATATTGTGTATTTTCTTTTCCTAAAAAAATCTATTGTTTATTTTATTTATTAATTTTTTTTAGCAAATTTATTTTATTTTATTTACAATCAATTCACCATTAAAATTTAAATATTGAAGAACCCATAACAATTTTAGTTTTTTCTCTTCTCTCTTTTTTTTTAAAGAACTTTTTAGTTTTACCTTTCATTTTTTCTCCCAATGATTATGTAACTAAACTTATTAGTTTATTTTTGTTGACTTTATATAGCGGAATATGTATGAGTTACTCACTAATTTTGGACTGGACTTAGAAAAGAAAAACTAGTTAATTGCAGATGCATCATTTGATTTTGCAAACCACTATTATATATATAAATAAATTAAGAAGCTTATTATAGCACATCATTAATCAGAGGAAAATCATTGACTTTACATGAGGAAAATCATTAAAATAAATATATAAATCTAAAGTGAACACAACATACATAGATCTGATACTCTCAATTGACAACGCCAGAATTAGTAGTAATCGATGATAACAAAAAAATACATAAAAACAAATTATAAATATATATATATGTATGTACTGAATAGGCTAGCAAGGTGTACATGAGAGTGAGATCATGGATGGTAGAGCTTATTTCCACATCTGCATCTCCATGAGAGAA
Source organism: Humulus lupulus (assembly GCF_963169125.1). Taxonomy (NCBI): domain Eukaryota; kingdom Viridiplantae; phylum Streptophyta; class Magnoliopsida; order Rosales; family Cannabaceae; genus Humulus; species Humulus lupulus. The sequence goes on along the minus strand of NC_084800.1, from coordinate 23,786,243 downwards.
GATAATAGGTGTCATCTTGTCCATGAGAGGATGTATGTAAGGGCTTCTTCTGGTGATTTGGAACAACCAAAGTAGCCTCACATGGTTTGCAATTCAAGCACTTGTTTACACACTGAGGAGGTCTTGAACCCAACACCATTTTTCTCTCCTCTTGTCTTGAATATTCAAAACCCACTTCAAAATATACATGAAAAATAAAGAAAAAAACAATCAAACTTACAAATGATATAAAATGATATAAAACCCACTAGGGTATTCAAGAAAGTAAATAGGAAGGAATAGAGACATTCAGAATTGGACTAACTGTAATTACTAGTAATATTATATATATTATATTTATATACCTGTTTTGGGAGGTAGAACTGTGATGGAAAAGATGAAAAGCACAGTAATTACTGCTCCAACATTGAAGTTCACTGGGAAGTATGGAGCCATAATGTGGATCAGTAGTAGTAGTGGTGACTAGCTGGTCTAGAGTGATGTATATGGATATGATGATCAGTAATATTATATCTGAGAGACTAGTTGGGAATGGGATAATATATATATATTGGTTTCTTTTTTTTTTCTGGTGTATGTTACAGTGAAGAAAATGATGTTTGAGAGACCTTATAATAGATCTTTCTCTCTTTTCTTGAAAGAAGAAATAAAATGTAATTAGACAAAGATTGAAGGTTGTTTCCTCCTCAAACGACAATTGCAAAGGTTTTCTCACTGTGTTGAATATTTTCTCTTGGCGTTTTGGAAACTGTTACTCTGACTCTTGAGGATTTTAGTGAAAGTCTCCCTCCCAGGTGAGACTATTTGATGATCTACGGCTAGGCTTTCACCACCATATTTACCATGTTACCCTTATTCAATACAAAACAAAAAAAGTCATATTATACATCATATCTTATATGTGCTAGTACTGTAGCTTTCATTAAAGTATATATGGATGACATAGTACAAGCTTGCATCGATACGCATTAATAATATGCACTGTCACATACATACATATATGTGTAGCTCACATATATGGAACGGTTTAATTACTATATGAGTAAAACACAAGCAAGATTATCAAAATAAATGGAATATGAAGAAACTGGTAATCTGCTGCACTGCAGTGCTATACGGATTAATTATTTCAAGTGTTTAAGTATAATTACTTGAAAGTAGGTGAAAAGTAAAAAGTGTTTTCATGTCTACTGTTAGACAACAGTAGTTAAAAGAATCTAAGCAAAGTAACTGAGTAGGCAATACCATGCCATGCAGCAGAAAGTACAGGTGGCCTCCTCTGAACACTCATATTATTATGACCTTGATACTACTACTACTGATATAAGAGACTGCCTATTTCGTCTGTTTTCATCTCTCTAAAGATAAATCTATGTTAGCAAAAATAAGCTCCTGTAGTTGAGTTTGATCTTTAGTAATATTGGTCCAAATTGAAATGTAAACATAAAAAAAGAAGGATTGTCGTAATAATCATCTAATTACATAATTGATTCCAGAATGAGCATAAAATTAATATTGTTAGACTTGAAAGAGGTGAAGAAAATGGAATTGGTGAGCAGTTCCCGAGATGAAGTGTTGTTCTTTAAGTAGACTTTTTCAGAGGTTGAAGCTGTCAAAACTAGAAAATTCAAAAAACTAATTTGAAGTGCAGTGTGAGTAAGACTCTAATTTGAAGCTTCCAGCAGGCTGCTTTAATTTCCCTAAGAACTAGGCAACTGAGGAAGTCTGTGTTCCTTATCTTAACACCGGTTTATAACAATGGTCATTACTCATTACTCCTCTGCTCCTCTATTACCAACCATGTTGTCAAATAATTTGGTTAACATTTTGGAAACTGCACTTTCTTTTTTAATAAATATGTATGTATATATATACACTAGATACCACTGTACACATTTCCCTAATTTTATTTATAAAATTTATTATTTATTTTAATTAAATTTATATTAATGTCATATAAATTTTGAAATAAATTTTTTATTTTAATTAAATAATTTATTTATTTTTGTTTAATCTTATGTTTATTCTAATTTTTGAATTTGGGAGTGACAACAAGAGATTATATATTATATGTTTAATATAATATTAAATATTATAAGTAGATTTTAAATTTAAGTTTTTTGCTAGTTTTTTTTATAAAAAAAAAAAAAAGCAATTTGTTGCTAATTTATAGTATATTATATTATATGTTTAATATGATATTATTCTAATAAGTAAGTTTAAGTTTAATTAAATTTTATTTAAGTTATAAAATAAATGATTTTATTATTTTAAAATAATTATCATTGTAAAATATTTACAAAATATCCTATTTTAATTATTTATTTTATTTTATTTAAGTTCAAATGTTTACAAATTACTGTTAAATATAAGAAAATTATATTAAATATAAGAATATTCCGTTAAATTTAATATTAAAAAAATAAAAAATTCTTAAATCCAAGAATTTATATTATCTACACAAAAAAATAAACGAAAAATTTGGTTGCATACATGATTGTTATTTTTATATGCATGAAAAATAATCTATTTGAACATGATTTTCGACAAGGTAAATTATTCAGAATTTTTTAAAAATTTGAAAAATATTTTAAATAACTACAATATACACCGTCATTCAAAAAATTATGCTGAAAATCATCTAGCTACCAAAAATAGGAAAGGTGTACACTATTTTTGGGAGGTGTAGTGGAGAAGCCTCTGTATCTTATTGGTTTAATTCAGTAGGTGTAATTAGGAACTATAATTAATTATGAATTAATTAGACAGTTATTAATTATTTTTAATAAATTACAAAAAATAAGTAAAAAATATACATCAAAATAAATACTAAGTACACAAATTTTGATATTTTTATAATAATTATATATAAAATAGTATTTTTTTTTGTAAATTTTGGTTGTCTTTTGTATAGAAAAAAATGTATATTTTAAAGGCCGACCCTTTAAATTAACACTATGTTTGGCATGATGAATCTTTGGAATGATGGAGAGGGTCACAAGGAAGGAGAAGAGTAGGAGGAAAACAAAGAACACTTTTTTGGCAAGAATAAAAGTTGGAAGGAGAGAAGAGATAGAGGGATGAGATCTCCCTCCTAATCTTCAAAGATTGATTCCTCCAAACTTATTAGGAAAAGAAGATAAGAGAATTACATAAATACCCTTTAAATAACTAAATATATATTTTATAATAGATAATGTAGTAATTTTATATTTTAACTATGTATCTATCATTTCCACTCTCCTCTCAATATAAATATTATCATCCTCTTCATTCTTAAACTCTCCAATTATTTAAGTCTGCATCATTCCTTCCAAACATATCGCCTAAAATCAACTATTTGCCATTGTTTTTAATTTAAAATAATTCATTTAATAATTTTTTTTATTCATATTTTGCTTCTTTCATCTGTACCAAATAACATAAGAGAAAATTCCCTCATAATTATTTTTTCTTTCTTTTCAACCATACATATGGTTCGTCTAGCTTTTTTTCCTTTGAAATATACACCTTAATTTCTTGGTTTTCTTTGAAATGCACACTGTTTTGTTCCCTTTTATTGATCTAAAAGTACAAATAAATATCCATGGTACATGACTATATTGGCAAAAAGATTGAGAACTGAAATTTCTTTTCTCATATATATAAACAATTAATTTCTGCTAATCAATCATCAAGTGTGAAAATCTCAAGTAGTGCGAGGAAAAAAACAAAAGATAAATCGATTCAACGCTAACATAGACGCAAATGCTGAGGAGGGAAGTACTTCCTTTAACTGACAAAAACTTAGCCCTACTACTACTCTTCACATCACCTATATATCTTTGGTCATCTCATATAGGTAGGACGGCCCCCTTCTGCATGGTTTTGTACGTACACCATTTTAAAAGCATTCTACTTTATTTATGACCCAGAAAAAAAAACCATATAAGTTGATTAAAAATACAAAAAACTGTGCTTGACAAGACTCTTGTGTAGTGACTAGTAACCAAAACTATTCAATTCATAACGATAACGTCATTTCTTACAGCCGACACGTGTCAGAGGGTCAGTGGTCTTTTCATTGGCCAGTCTTGTCCTTGGAAGAAGGCTGGATCGTAGCCTTAATGAAAGAAATTATAAAGTTATTAACCAGACATTATTGCTGACGCGAGTTCAGAAGAGCAACAAAAACGACTGATTGGAATTTTTTTGGATATAATAACAAGATCTTACATTACATTGACTATTTGTATAAGAATTTATAGTCAGCTGATTTATTGAATATCTACACTACACAAAGAGACAGTGTTCAAGTGGAAGGAAAAAAACCTTCACAAATAGCAGTGTTCAATATAATTTTAGTCAAATATATCAAAGCCAGAGGGTGGTGGATCTTGTTAGGGGGCTGGTGCAGTACATTTCTAATTCGCTCTTCTTATGAGAGTGGTGGATCTAGTTACTTTCAAATTCCAGGAGATTTCTTGGCCTGATGGACCATAACATCTAGTGCATGTGCATGTGCATGCATCATTAGCGTGCTGCGGCCTGCTGGTGTGGCATGTGGAGTTTGAGTCCCTGATGGGCACTAATAGTGAATAGTGAGTTGCTTTGGGGGGTGTGTGTTTTAAGTTAATAGTTGAAGGCCCTGCCTGTCTCGTACGTGTGGCATGTCTCGTACGAGATAGTGATATTATTATGCATCTTCACTTTGATCATGAGTTTAGGCAGGGTGGCTCTTGCAACTTAAGTATTTCAATACTTGCATTATAAGTAATATATATAGACAGAGAAAAAGGAATAGACTAATAATCAGTCATATTCATTGTAATTCTTCCTCCATCCTTATTTTATCAACAAAAACCACACACACATATATATATAAACACACTAAAACAGGCCACGAAATTTATAGATTAAGGGCAGCTCCATGATCAGTGTATTTGGACCTCCTTAGCATCTGTTTTAGGCTTCTCTGTTTTGGGAATTGTGATACACAACACCCCATCTTTCAACTCCGCTTTAACATCATCAGCTTTGGCATCATCAGGCAACACAAGGCTGGCATTGTAGTATCCGTACCTCCTCGACGAACTCCAAAACTCGTCGTCCGAACCACTTTGAGCATTCTCCTCTTCCTTGTGTTCTCCCTTTATAATCAAAACGCCATCGTCTATTGTAATCTTCAGGTCCTCCTTGGCCAGCCCAGGCACGTCGAACTTCAACTTGTAGAGCTGGTCATGCTCTTTTACTCGCCCGGATAGTGACCACGGTGACAAGTTTAGGCTCTCGAACAGCCTGTTTACGTTCTCTGTTGCTTGCAGCAGCGCGTTTCCAAGGCCTGAAGGAAAGAACTCTGCCACCAAAAAAGATTTTGTGACAAACACTATATAGCCAAGCAACTTCTTCCAGTGGAAAACTATAATATAATAATTGAAAAGTTAGTGTATAATGATGTGGCAAACATAATTCAATGATAATCTTGGCAGTGGCGGAGCCACACGGGGGCATGTGGGGGCACGTGCCCCCACTCAAATATTTTAATTATTAATTTTATATGTAATTTCTTATTATATTTTTATATAATTAACAGTTAATTTTTTACTATTTTTTTTTTACCCACTCAATTTTTTTTATAATTTATTTTTATATATGTAATTTACTATTACACCTTCATTTAAACACTTTAAAAAAATTAATAGTAAAATTCATAATATGCCTTCTATGTTATTTGCCCCCATATTTAATGTATTATTTTCATATGCCCCCACTACAATTCAATTCTGGCTCCGCCACTGAATCTTGGTTTAGTGGGTTTGAAGTTTTAACAAGAGAGAAGAGAAAACGCCAGACTAAAAAGCTAGGAAGAATAGAAAGAATAGATGAAAGAGGAGAGCAAGTACCAAAAAGGGCAGGAGGAAAATCGCCTTGGTTTCTCCTCCAGAGTCCTCTTTTCCTGTGTTTCCTTGGTAAAACTGATCTAGACTTTTTGCTTTCGGTGGCAGAGACCTGTTTGCCCTCTGAGGCCTCACTAGCCACTTTATCAGTACTCGTGGAAAACTTCTGAGCGCCACCAATTATAGCGGCTCTCTCAAAGGCACCGTGACCAACAAAAGAAGGGGAAGAGAGCACCCTTTGGTGCAAATTCTTAAAGGCCAAACGAGCCAAAGCCATTGATAGCTTTTCGGTTAGAAAGTAGTTGAAATTAGAGGGAAGAAACTATAGCTAATTAACTTGCGATGGATTGCACTTGACAGATAAATAAAACAACTAAAAGAGAGTTATAAAGAGGTTGAAGATCGAAGAGTGAAGTGAGTTTGAATAGTTGGAGAAGGCTCTAAAAGGTTCCGGGAGGTGGTGGTGGTGACTGGGGACACCTAAGTATATAGAAAATTAATTAATAACAATACTGTGTATGAGACCAAGCACAAGAAAGTTTTCTCCTTTTCAATATTATTACTATTTTCTAAGAGGTTCTTGGTCTTTCTCAAACATGCCATACAGCAAATAGTGACGAATTTCGAGGAGTGTTCCAGAGGAAAATGCATATGATGCCACGTCTTTTCGAGGGTTCTTTTCTTTTTTAACTTTTACTTTTCTTCACTTATTAACAATTAACAAATAAAGAAAGAATCATCTTATCTTATAGAGTTGGCTTCTTGGTCTTGCGTGTTTGACACATTACTTTCCCTAATTTTGTCTAAAACTTCAACAATGGAGAAGCGCTATCTCAATATTAAAATAAATTATGCTAAATGTTTTCACAATCTTGTCAATAATAATAATAAATAATTAAAATTAGTATGGCTGGCCAAGTTAAGATAGCACAATCTTTCTAGTTTTTATTGCTGAAAAGTCAAAAACGTGTTTGAGCAAGACAAGTGTTGAGTTGACGACGAAAGAACATGCTGCTGGTCCGAATAAATCATGATAGAAATAAGGTCATTGGATAATAATAGAAATAAGCATGGGATGCCATTATACAAAATGTTCGTGTCTTCCATATCTTGAGGACCCCAGAAACAAATAGATAGAACCAAACCAAAACCTATGAACTTTCGCAAAATCTAAGGAAAGATTGAGAATTAGTTCACATTCAATACCAAGGGCACATTGAAATGGAGGAGAATAATTTGAGGACAAATGTTTTTATCATTTAAGGCTGTTGATGTACAAGCCGCTATTTTCGCTTCTTCTTCACCTATTTTGCTATGGAGGCAGGCAAAAAAAATGGTACCAAAGCTTAGATGAGTTTTGAAATGGCTAACAACGCAGCTACATATGCTCTGCTCAATCGTACATTCCCTCTTGCTCCCAAATGTCCACAAGAAAATCTACCATTTCCTGCTCATTTTCAACCCAACAAGCTTAGTGGACTTTTTAGCTAAACATTTAAATAATGGTATAGAATTGCAATGACTTGGTAAAGGGTCAAAACTTACAGCAAGAGGGATTGGCTGCGGAAAAGGCTTGTTGCTCCCGAGTAAACTTTCATATGTTGCATTCCAACTGCAAAGCCAGAATGATTTAACCATGCAAATAGAATGAGAGCTGACGGAACACACCAAAGTGTTCCATAAATAATTTAACTCCTACTTTAGACATGGTTCAGCACTAAAATTCACTTTCCATACTTCCAATGGCTACGTTTGGATTTTGGATTTTACAAAGAAAAAATTGTATGAGGGAAAAGAGAAGTTAAAACGGAAGAAAATATTTTACTAAAATTTGATAAGATTCTTATTTTTTAATATATTTATAATTGTTTTAAATTTTATAAAAAGAACTCCCAATTTTTTGTTTGAATCCAAATATGAGAAATTGAATTCATTTGAAATTCATTTTTTCCCTCTTAAACTTCAAGATCCAAACACAGGGTAATTATTACAAGTATTGGTACATTGAATTACTTAAGTATATACATACGAATTGTAATAATGTGAGTTTGTTCAAGTTAGTTATCTATTGAAATAACAACAATTCTGTCTAATAAAAGTTATCCCCTAACATTTGGTAGCTTGTTATTTGTTACAACGATGGTTTTCCTTCTTGTTTTAACCAACTATACTTTTAAACAATTCCATTTCCCTTATTTAAACAAATGTTTCAAACACAATTTTAGATGCCACAAAAACAAAACTGATCAAAAAAATTGGCCAGTAATGATAAATGAAGTTTCCAAAAAATAAGACCAGCAGTTACAAGTATCCCCCGAGTAATTTGCAAAAATCGAGCAAATATAGAGGTAGATTTGAGTAATTCACAAATTGTACAAACCATAAAATTGCACCTTAATTTGGGATCTCGCTGCAGTGGCCGGTTATCAGACTTTTTATTCCCTATCCAACGCTGCCTTGTTTGGTTCCAAAGAAGAAGACCTGCAAACAAGAACCCACTTAACATCTTTAACATGTTTCCACGCATAAACAAACTCACCAAAAGATCAAACCAAAGCAGTAACAAAATTACATGCCAAAGCCTGGAAATGCCAAATTAAACTAGTAACTAACAGCTTAGGCCTTTTCAAAGTCCAAACGAAAATACAAGGGATATGCCAAACTAGAAAAGTAATTGAAAATTCGAAAGCTGCAAAATAGCTTACCATGATTTACAAATTCATTGGGGTTAGCATTAAGAGCAACACCGTTGGGATCAAGCGTTTGGTTAATTGTGCTGATTGATGAGATGCTTCCCTGGGACTGTATTGCACTATTGTCCATATCAAATGTGCTAGTGGTCCAAAAATCCTCTGATTGGCTTGGTTTCCTGGCTGACCGTCGACCTTGATGTGATAATCTTTTTGGTGGCTGTTCATCCACTGTAACTGGTTTGGGCTTCGTATGGCATGCTAGACAACCACTGCTCTGTTACAAAAATAGTTGGTTCTGTTATATATCGCATAAAACAAATCATCTTATAGTTTTTTGAACCATATCAATTGTTACAAACACCTGGGTTTAAGTTACATAGAATCAAATTCTTCTATCTAGCTAAGATTCTAAATTCAATATTAGAATAGATTAAAAGGGAAATATCCAATCTTTTGTCCTATCGATCACCTGTTCAATAAGCTAGCAAGATTAATCTAGAGAGGATTTGAATTCATTCATAGCCAAAACCTGACGAAACTTTTTGAATACGAAATGGGAATCTGAATACTTACCCCATGCCTGCACTCCAATATATGGAAGACTAATAAAGCTATGGCAGATCTAAAGAGTCGAGACGAAGATTTCCCGGGAGAACCCAAATCATCCAAGCTGACGGAAGATCGATTCCAAGAAAGAAATACCACAGAACCCACCTCTGAAAATTAAGAAAGAACGCAAAAAAACCATATTTTTCGTAATGGGTATTAACATATGAGTTTGTTAAAATCAACGGAGAAACAATTCAAAGGCTAATTATGAAGATTTGGAGAAGAAAGGAAAAGAAAGCTAACCCGTGAGGCAAGAGAAGGTCCCTTTGGGGTCAGAAATGGTTGAAGCAACCACCCCACCACCTTCTGGCGTAGCGATTCTGATGGGGTGGCCTGTCCTGGCCCCTATGGGTTCTTCTTCTTCACCAATTATTAGCGCAACGAAAGAGATAGAAAACCTTTGATTAGTGCCGGGAATAGATAATATATTTCAGATTATGGGTGGATTTTGTTTTTTTTTTTTTAGCTTATTTTATTTATTATTATTGTTATAAATATTAATATACTTCTTCTTCTTCACCCTCTATCGCATGTCACTTTTTCAAACCAACAATGGAATAATATTTTAGGTAAGAAATATCATTCCATTTCAATGTTCATTTTATCAAGCCAAATGTGATGACACTTGTTCCATAAATATTTAATATTTATTACAAACAAATTCTGAAAGAGATACTTAGAGTGATCACAAAAGATGCTTTAAGGATAATAAAATAAATAAAAAGTTTATATTCTCCATTTTAAAAGGGCATATAATTGTATTAAAGAAATATGTATGGTTGTTTACGTATGATTTTTGTGAATGTTAAAAGATTATGTGTGATTTTAAATGGCAATGGTGCTATATGTCTTAATAATTATGTTACAAAACTCACGAATTTACTTAATATTTTGTTAAGTAAATTAGAATATTGTAAGTTATATTATCTGACATAAATATTGCCTCATATTAAGTAAACATTATGAGACTTTGGTAGTAAGACCAACTAAACGGTATACTTGGGAACAAAACAAATAAAATCACACCAAGTGTACTTACATGACTATTGTAGATAATGTTTGCTTTTTTTAAAAAAAAAAAAGGAAAACTAATTGTTTGTCCAATGTATTTTTTTCGAATACGCAATCGAGCATGTGTTTTGTTAAATAATAACTCAGACTCTTTTATTTTACAAAATGTATGATAATAGTACCTTATACTCAATTTTGGTGAAAAAAATTTCAGATTTAATCTTTCATTCTTAACTCATCGATCATTTTCTTCGGTTAACTAAACTCATTGCATTATTAACAAACCGATAATTTATTTTATAATTATAAATATTTTGACAAAAATCGTATCTAGGTACTATTTTGATCATTTTGTAAAACACACAGTCTGATTATCATTTGACAAAACAAATGACTAATTGCATATTCAGGAAAACACATGTGTCAAAATGGTATTTTCCTAAAAAAAAAAAAAAAGGCCAAATTAATTTCACATAAATGACTTGTTTTCTATAAAGTCCTTAAATATGTGAGCTTCGTTGCGTTAAGTTAGGTATAATGTAATTGTTGAATGAAATTAATAATAAGATATTTTCTTGAAAGAAAAAAATGTGTGCTTCCTTTTTTTCAACTTCAATAATTATATTGATATGAGTTGTGTATGTGTGTTTTTTATGTATAACTCACACTCATCCTTAAACTAAATAATTAAGTTGGCCAATTTCTACCATTGTCAACATAATTACATTTGAGATTTTAGATGATTATTAATAAAATAAAAAATATTAAATAAAAGTGTTTTTTTTATTGTTGAATTAAACAACACAAAATATTTGCAATCTTCTATTAATATTTCGAGTTTTACCTAAGATCTATGGCTAAATCTAATATAAATGTACAATTTGCTATGTATTAAAAAATTTATTTTAATTAAGATCTTTAAATATTATTATATTTTTATTTAATAAAAAATATAAATCAAAATTTATATTACAGATTAGTTATTATGATATATATTGCATAATGTTAATATAATAAAATGAGATTACATACGCTCTAAATTCTCCCACCTTCATCACCCAAAATTTCTTTTTTTTTTTATTTAATCATGGAGATATATCATTTTTTGATACTCTTTAAAGTGTTATGTCGTTCACATTTGAAATATTGTTGAAACTTACCGACATGTCATTTTCAAGATTTGAAAACTGCGGTTAGATGTTTCACCGCTTGAAACGACAGTTAACTAAAAAAATAAATATACAAGTTGAAGCAAAAATAGTTTAACCACTTAATAATAATTATTATTATCTTTCTTATTATAATGATTGATTGGAGAACCATTCACTATTATCTCTTTCTGAATCATGGGCTACCCACTTCCATTAAACTTCTCAAAAACATGTGGAGTAATGAGTACTCAAGAATTGGTCCATTTGCGGTTCTTTTTTTTTAATTCTCTTTAGAATCAAACTACCAAAGAAAATATTTTCTACCATTTGGATATCGGTTGCTCTCCTAGTCATCAAACAATCTTATTTTATTAATTAGTCCCTTCTCAAATTGAATTATTATTTCTTTACTTGTGCTTTCTTTGATCTTAAACCCTTGTGTTAGTGTACTTCTTAGATATCCATAAGAAAATACATATAAGTTTACTCTTCATCCCACCCATTATATAATATGTAGGGCTGATCCTAATATGTTTTAGGCCCTAATAAAATTATATTTAGAGGTACATTCTTTTTTAATTAAAATGTTACAAAGTAAGAGTCTGAGATTTGAGCTAAGAGGATCTTGGGTTTGGGTATGGTCCCCTTAACTCAGTTAATTGTTTAAAATGATGCTGAACTAAATGCATGAATCCAACGATCTCTTTTTGTTAAAAAAAAATATGTTAAACTTTTATGAATTTTATTATTATGAATCCAACAAGTGATATTGTGCTGTGACATTTACCTAATATCAGTCAAAACTTCCAAAGATACTAAGAGCACTCCCATCCAGTGTTCTACCTCATCCTTTAAAATACCTCCCCAAAACACACATTTTTCTATTTTACCTCTAAGTTTTATATTTTACCATACATCAGATTCTCTATTTTTTTCTCTATATCATTTAAATATTATATTTTCAAACATTTTTTATTCATTTAAAATATTTTTTATAACTATCAATAATATCCTAATATATTTTAATATTATAATATTGGGTTAAAAGATGAATAGTGTACATTAAATATAGTTTTGTACTGTAGCTATATCTAAAAATATTTGTAAAATACATCATCCAATGTATCCCTATTTTTGTTAGTTTTAGCTATTTTTTACATATTTTGGTAATATAACTCACCCAATGTGAGTGCTCTAAGAGCACTAAATTTGTTAATTTTCTAAAATATAAAGAATAATGCTAACAATGAGCTTTTAATGGGTGAATTAAATTTGAGTTATCTTATATATTTTTTACATAAAATGAATATTTTTTTAAGAAGTTGACTTGAGTTTCCAATTATTTGTGGACACAACTTTTAAGACATTTCTTTTTCTTATAACTCGAATATATAGTAAAGAATAGATAAAGATCATCAAGAATAAAGTTCACGGCCACTGATAAGGGTTTACTTTGACTTAAACATACCAAAATTAGACCATAACTTACTCTTATCACTTTATGGTATTTATCACAATTTTACTCTTAATACTCGTGTTACTGATCTCAAAAATCAAGATTTAAAAAAAAAAAAGTATTTTTAATAATACTAATTTGTCCGGACAAAAAAAATAATACTAATTTGTCTTGACAAAAAAAATAATACTAATTTGTTAAAAAAAATAACCAGAATGCAATTTGATTCATTGACCAATCAAAGCCCGCACAAAATAAAATGTAATCAAAAAGCTTGGAATCCTCAAGTATTGTCATGCCACATTATTTAATTCATTGTGCATTTTTAGCTATTGATATATGGATTCGGTTGAAATACTCCTAAATGCTATTTTGAATTATGTGTTTTACAAAAATTATAGATTGGATATTGTATTTTGTTAAATGATAATTTAAATTTTGTATTTTGCAAAATAAAAATTTTTAATATCCTAGACTAGAATTTGGTCAAATTTTTTTTAAATATGACTAAAATGCCCATAGTTTTATAAATGAGTTAATTTAATAAATAAAAATAATAATATAAAATTATAAAAAAAATCATATTTTGAAGGGTTTATACATTTTTGGACCCTGTGTTTTTTCCCATTACCTATTTGGACCATGTGTTTTGACAAATTACTTTTTGGACCCTATGTTTTGTAAAATGGTTAAAATAGAACCCTAAACCCGATTTTGATCCATGTTTTCTCAACTAAAATCACAAATAATTTACCAAACTAACAATTCAGAACAAAAATAAAATCATTCTGCTTAAAAAATGGATTGTTATATTCAATTTTTTCTTTATCAAAATTGAGTCTAGGGTTCTATTTTAACCATTTTACAAAACATAGGGTTCAAAAAATAATTTGTCAAAACACAGGGTGCAAACAGGTAATAAGGCAAAACACAGGATCAAAACAGGTAATGAGACAAAACGCAGGTACAAAAAAAGTATAAACCCTATTTTGAATAATGAAAATTTTAAAATATTAAAGAACTATAATGTTACTTTCTCACTCTCTCCTCCCTCTTTATTTTCTTCCCAAGCTTCGGTCTCCATACCCAACCGACTCTAGACGTTTTCTTCCCAAGCTTCGGTCTCCTTACCCAGCCGGCCCTAGGCGCAGAAGCTTTATTCTTGAAGGACGTCAGTTCGTGGGGCTTCATTGTTTATTAGAAAAGAGAGAAGAAGAAAATAATCTTATTTCTTGGTCAGAGAAGTACACCAGAAATTGTTTATATATACAAAAGGAACCGAAAAAGAAGGAAAAAGAAGTTAACCCCTAACTAATGTGGTCAACAAGTCAACAACCTAACAGAAATAAAAACAGATTATTTTAATAGGCCCCCTCAAAATGGAGTGTACAGATTTTTAACACCCATTTTGGTAATAAGGGATGTGAAAACAGAAGGAAATAAGGCCTTAGTGAATACATCTGCTAGATTGTCTTTGCTTGTGACATGATTCATTTTGATGATGCCTTGGGTAACCTTTTCCCGAACAATGTGACAATCAATGTCAACATGCTTGGTTCTTTCGTGGAAAACGGGGTTCTCTGAAATGTGTATTGCTGCATTGTTATCACAGAAGAGAATGACAGGTTTGTTGTGTTGTATGCCGAAGTCCTTGAGGAGTGCGAGTTACCAAGTAATCTCACAAGTGGTATTGGCCATTGCACGGTATTCAGCTTCGGCAGATGAACGAGAGACGGTGCTCTGTTTCTTGGATTTCCATGAAACTAATGAATTTCCAAGAAATACACAGTAACCAGAGATGGACCTTCTAGTGTCAATGCAGCTACCCCAATCAGCATCAGCAAAAGCTTTGAGTTGAAGGGATTGACTGAGGGTTTGTTGGTGTAGAGAGTTGAAAAATAATCCTTGGCCTGGAGTTGCTTTGAGGTATTGAAGAACCTTTTGAGCAGCATGTAGGTGAGGAAGCCTTGGTGCAGAAAGGAATTGACTCAATCTCTTGACAGCAAAGCATATATCAAGTCTAGTAATATTAAGATATAAAAGTTTGCCAATGAGACTTCTATAAGAAGTGGCATCAGGTAATAGTTCACCAATATCGTTGCTTAATTTAAGGTTTGGTTCTATGGGGGTGGAGGAAGCCTTGGAACCTAAATAACCTGTATCAGACAATATTTGTAAAGTGAAAGGACGTTGGGAAACAGAAATTCCATTTTTATTTCTACCAATTTCTAAACCAAGGAAAAAGCGAAGAGGACCTAAGTCCTTGAGTTTAAACTTGCTGTCCAAAAAAGTTTTGAAAGAAACAAGAGCTGAGTCATTATTAGTGGCAATGAGAATGGCATCTACATATATTAATAAGGCAAGGAAAACACCTGATTTGTTTTTGATGAAGAGAGAGTGATCGGATGGAGACTGAGTGAAACCATGTTGTAAGAGGGTGGTGCTAAGCTTGGAGTACCATTGTCTTGAAGCTTGTTTAAGGCCATACAAGCTTTTGTTGAGCTTGCATACCGGATTTGGAGGAAGTTTCCCATTGTGAACATAACCTTGGGGAAGTTTCATGTAAATAAGTTCGTCAAGGTCGCCATGGAGAAAAGCATTGTCGATATCCATGTGGTGTAGACTCCAATTATGTATAGCTGCTAGAGCGAGGATGATTTTGAAAGTGTTGAATTTCGCAACAGGAGCATAAGTGTCAATGTAGTCAATTCCTTGTTTTTGAGTACACCCCTTGGCTACTAAGCGAGCTTTGTATCGGTCTATTTTACCAGTGGGAGTGTATTTGACTTTGAATATCCATTTGCTGGCAACTGTGTTGGAACCAGGAGGAAGGGATACAACTTCCCAAGTGTTGTTGCGTTGTAAGGCTTGTAGTTCCAGCTGCATAGCCGATTGCCATTCTGGTGATATGGATGCTGTTTTGTAGGAAGTTGGTTCAGTAATGGTGTTTGCAGCAAGTATGGCAGCTCTGAAATGAGAAGAGAACTTGTTATAAGATAAATAATTTGTAATGGAATGAGCTGTAGAAGAAGTAATATTGTTGCAAACATAATCAGCTAAGTGAGGAGGGCGAGAGGTGTGTCTGCCAGCCCGAGTTGTGTTATCTTCCTTGTGTAAATTGGGAGCGGTAGGAATGGAAACTTCATCATTAGTAGACTTGCAATATGGTAAGGTAGCTGGAGGAAACATGGAATCAATCAAGTTAGATTGGTTAGTACTATGAAAAGGAAACATGTTTTCGTGGAATTGAACATCACGAGAATGAAAAATTTGGTTTGTCTGAAGGTCAAGTAAAGTATAGGCTTTCATGCCTTCAGGATAACCAATGAATACGCATTGTTTTGAGCGTGGAGAAAATTTGTGCTGATGACCAACTAAGGTGGAGGCATAAGCGAGACACCCAAAGGTTCGTAGATGGTCATAAGCAGGACCTTTTTTATGTAAGAGTTGAAAAGAAGTTTGATATTTCAGCAACTTAGATGGAGTTCTGTTAATGAGATAAACAGATGTTTGCACTATATAACTCCAATAAGACAATGGTAAAGAAGATTGAAAAGAAAGAGCACGAGCAACATTTAGTATGTGTTGGTGTTTTCTCTCAACTATTGAGTTTTGTTGAGGAGTGTCAACACAAGAGTGTTGTTGTAGTGTGCCTGTTGTTGCATAAAAAGAAGATAAATTTAATTCTTTAGCATTATCAGATCTGACCATTTTGATGTTGGAAGCAAATTGAGTGTTAATAAAAGTGAAAAAATTAGGAATAATAGTGCTAACATCTGACTTAGCCTTTAGTAAATAAACCCATGTGTATCGAGTACAATCATCAACAATGGTGAGAAAGTATTAATATCCTTCTATACTAATAATATGAAAAGGACCCCATATATCTAAATGAATGAGATCAAAAGGAAGTGCTGAAAGTGTATTATTAGAAACAAAAGGTAATTTCCTTTGCTTAGAAAAATGACATATACTACAATGTTTGTCATAAGACTTTTGTACAGAAAAATCAAAGGACTTATTTAAGCTTTTGGTGATGGCCATCGAAGGGTGTCCTAACCGAGTGTGCCATTGAGTTACATCAAAAATATTATTGCACAAGATAGGTTGACTAAAATCAAAAGCAAGAGAGCTATCTTGTTGAAGAGTATAGAGATTGCCAGACTTTTCAGCTGTCCCAATCCTCAAAGTCTCCTGCTGAATAATGCAATTATCAGAGTTGAAATTTAATGTGAATGGGGCATTTTTGGTGAAAGCAGAGACAGAAAATAGATTAAAGTGAAATGGAGGGATGTAAAGAACATTATGTAAAATGATATGAGGATTTATTCGGACAGTACCAATGGCAGTGACAGGGATATGGACACCATTAGGCAAACAAACATGATTTGGAAAAGGAATGGAATCAAATGAATAAAAGCAAGATTTATTATAGCATATATGGTGGGTAGCACCACTGTCAATTATCCACTGAAAAGAAGAGAAATTACCAGCAAAGTTAGAAACAGGGGCTGGAGTAGAGTCTGAAGTGGTAGCACCTTTGTTCAGATGTTGAGTGAACAAGTTGATTAATTGTTGACATTGAGTTGTCAAAAGAGAGGGATCTGAGTCTATGGTTGTGGTGGAAGCAATGTTGGCAGCAGCTTTGAGCTTTTCCTGAGGCTTTCGAGGAGCACCATATCCAGGAGGGAAGCCATGTAAGAAGTAGCACTTATCAATTAAATGGCCTGGTCTGTTGCAATGGGTGCAAAAGGGGCGGGGCTTCTTGGAACGAGGAGGGTGATATTGAGTGGAAGGTGCCGTTGCAGCAGCAATGGTGGGAGAGGAATGAACAATGGTAGAGCCAAGTGTCCGCTGGCTTTCTTCTTGAATGACCATAGAAAACACCTTGGAGATGTTCGGGATAGGGTCAAGTAGAAGAATCTGAGCACGAACTGGATGG
This sequence comes from Humulus lupulus, assembly GCF_963169125.1. Taxonomy (NCBI): domain Eukaryota; kingdom Viridiplantae; phylum Streptophyta; class Magnoliopsida; order Rosales; family Cannabaceae; genus Humulus; species Humulus lupulus. Next base: position 23,768,505 of record NC_084800.1, on the reverse strand, counting down.
TAGGACTCATTTAACCCTGTCAAGAACTGTAAAACATGACCAAGATTATAAAAATCATTGAGTTTTTCCATTGCTCCACAAGTGCATATGGCAGTAGGATGAAACTCAGCAAATTCATCCCAAAGAACTTTGAGTCTAGTGAAGTATGTTTGAACATCTTGGTTGCCTTGCTTGAGAGCAATAGCCGATTCTCTGAGTTGGAAAACTCTAGGCCCATTGCATCTATTGAAACGATCAGACAAGTCTTTCCACATAGCAGCGGCAGTGGTACGAAACATGATGCTTTCGGCTATATTGGGAGAAACAGAGTGTAAAATCCAAGAAATCACCATGTTGTTACATCTGAGCCAATGTGATAGATAAGGGTCAGTGGGAAGGGGGTCGGGGAAGGGATCCATCGACAAAGGCAGTCTTGTTTTTGGCTGCTAGGGAAACAGAAATGCCTCTTTTCCATGATTGATAATCGGAACCAGTGAGAAGAGAAGTTGTGAGTATGAGGTTAGGATGATCTGCCGAGCTCAAGAAGTAGGGAGTGTCTTCAACTTGGAGACGAGGCCGTATGTTGATGTGCTCAGGAACAGGAGGAGCTCTGTCGTGAGGAGTTTCAGTGGCCATTGATTCTTGATGCACATGAGGGAGAGTGCTGGTGGTGGTGTCGCCATGAACGTGGTCGTTTTCTGGGCGAGTTGCAGCGGCTGGGAGATCGCCGGAGGGGGTTTCGCCATGGGTGAGGGAGCTTCTTGTGCGTGGTCTAGCCATGGAAAGAGAGAAGAGGCGGCAGAGCAAAGAAGAAGAGGGAAGAAGATTAGGTTTGGGTATGATACTCTGATACCATATTAGAAAAGAGAGAAGAAGAAAATGATCTTATTTCTTGGTCAGAGAAGTACACCAGAAATTGTTTATATATACAAAACGAACCGAAAAAGAAGGAAAAAGAAGTTAACCCCTAACTAATGTGGTCAACAAGTCAACAACCTAACAGAAATAAAAACAGATTATTTTAATATTGTTGGAGGAGACAAGGTCATGGGTTCATATATGTGACGAAGCAAAGAGAAGGAAAGATTTGGGGACTTGTTTTTCTCGCGCGGAGACGGTGAAATCTCAGTGGTGGGAGGCGACGAAGAAGAGCATCGGAACGACACACCCACGATAGAGTAGAGAGAAGGTGGATGTGCTCGTTGTGGGACTAGGCTTCGAACAGGCTGGGTCGCCATGGGACTAGGCTTCGAATAGGCTAGGTCGCCATGACTTTGGGTTGGATCGTTGGGTTGCCGTGAATCAAGCTGGGTCGCTGGGTTGTCGTGAGTTAAGGCTAGGTCGTTGGGTTGTTGTGTGTGGGTCGAAGATGGAGGTGCTCACCATGGGACCAGGCTTCGAAAAGGCTGGGTTGTTGTGAGTGGGTCTGAGTTTTGAATTTGTTCAATATAAATTTACTGTGTATTTTGGTGAAAATTTGGTTAGATTTGTTTGTGTTGAATTGTGATGTTATTTTAAATAATTTTTTTTTATAAATATGAGTTGATTTTGGTTGTGATAAGTTTGTTTGTGTTGGGTTTATTAGAAAAGAACAAAAGTTTTAGGGGAAAATGTGAAGAATTTGTGTTGTTAATGAAATCTGGATTTGATAAGTGACGAAGAACACGAAGAAAAAAATAGAAGTTTTAGTGTAATCAGATTTTATTTTGTGTTTTATTTTATTAAGTATAAATTTAAGTTTTAATTTTGATTTTATTTTTATGCTTTAATATTGTTTAATTATTTTATTATTTAAATATATTTTTTATTTGTTTGTTTCATTCTTTTAATGAATTAATATCTAGGGGCATTTTAGTTATATTTAAAAAAATTTGACAAAATTTTAGTCCAGGTATTAAAATATTTCATTTTGCAAAATACATAATTGTTCAAAATGTTATTTATCTTTAAAATATATATATATATAAATGTTAAAATATACATATAAATAAATGTTAGCCAAGTGATTAACCTACACAATTATTGCTTATGGAGAAGGAGCTAGAAAATTTGGTGAGGGGACCATTTTATAAATTATTGTTTTAAAGAGGGCTCAAATAAAAAAAAATGTAATTTTAAAGATATTTGATAAAAAATTTAATAACACAATTTTAATAAAAACTTAAAATAACTAAAATTTGAGGGGATCATGATGGACCCGTGCATAATCATACAACTACTACCTCCCTAAAGTGTAGAAAGAAAGTTTCAAGAAAATGGCCAAATTTGACTAAGTATAATTCATTCAAAAATTTATGAATTTACTTTCACTGTTTAAAAAAAATTATACAAAGTTACTCATAAAAATCATTACTTGAACATAAACAGAAGAAATTATTAACAATTTACCAGAATTTGACAATTTCAACCCGAGCTTTTGTCTGAAATTAATTAACTACAAAAAAAAAATCTGAAAAGGTAACTTGTACCATGTAGCAATCTAACCTTATTACACTAGGGAAATTTCATATTATATGCCTAATAACTTTGTAAATTTTTTTAATATGCCACCATAACTTACTATCCCAAATATATGACAATTTCAATTTTTTAGACAAAAATACCCCTAACATCGCAATTGCATCGAAAAAGCATCGTTTTAGATAATAATCAAGTTTTCATGATTGCATCGAAATAGCATCGATGTAGCATCGATTTGGCATCGAAACACCATCGACATCGATGTACCATCGATTTTGTATCGAAATTGCATCGAAAAAGCATCGTTTGAGATAATAATCAAGTTTTCATTATTGCATCGAAATAACATCGATGTAGAATCGATTTGGCATCGATGTAGCATTGATTTGGCATCGAAACACCATCGGCATCGATGTACCATCGATTTTGCATCGAAATTGCATCGAAAAAGCATCGTTTGGGATAATAATCAAGTTTTCATGATTGCATCGAAATAGCATCGATATATCATCGATTTGGCATCTAAACACCATCGGCATCGATGTACCATCGATTTTGCATCGAAATACTATCGAAAAAACATCGTTTGGGATAATAATCAAGTTTTCATGATTGCATCGAAATAGCATCGATTTGGCATCGAAACACCATCGGCATCGATGTACCATCGATTTTGCATCGAAATACCATCGATGATGTTTCGATGCAAAATTGATGGTATTTCGATGCAAAATCGATGGTACATCGATGCCGATGGTGTTTCGATGCCAAATCGATGCTACATCGATTCTATTTCGATGCAATCATGAAAACTTGATTATTATCCCAAACGATGCTTTTTCGATGCAAAATCGATGGTACATCGATGCCGATGGTGTTTCGATGCCAAATCGATGCTATTTCGATGCAATCATGAAAACTTAATTATTATTCCAAACGATATTTTTTCGATGCAATTTCGATACAAAATCGATGGTACATCGATGCCAAATTGATGCTATTTCGATGCAATCATGAAAACTTGATTATTATCCCAAACGATGCTTTTTCGATTCCATTTTGAGGCAAAATCGATGGTACATCGATGCCGATGGTATTTCGATGCTACATCGATGCTATTTCGATGCAATCATGAAAACTTGATTATTATCCCAAACGATGCTTTTCCGATGCAATTGCGATGCAATTTCGATGTTAGGGGTATTTTTGTCTAAACAATTGAAATTGTCATATATTTGGGATAGTAAGTTATGGTGGCATGTTAAAAAAATTTACAAAGTTATTATGCATATAATATAAAATTTCCCTTACACTATTACTTGTTTGTATAGAGAAAGAAACTATTAGCTATATTACACTATATTATTGCAAGAGAATTTAAAATAAATAAAGGGCAGGGAAATTTTTTAAATAAATTAATAAAAACATAAGCATGCCCAAATTTTCTCATTAAGGAAGGGAAAAAAATCCATGAGTTGGACAACGTTCAAGTATTTACAACCACAGAAACCAAGATTTTTTTTTCTTGAATTTTTTTTACTGGCAATCTAAAAAAGAAAAAAAAGAAAAGAAAAAGTAAATGAAGAAATTTGGAAGGTGATCAATAAGAACACTCGAGCCTTTGGACCCGGTCCTTGATGATACCGTTGTACAGAACGAGGTGATTGGAAGGCGTAGTTTGAATCCCGGGAATCTCATTCCTGCAATTCATCTCCATTCTGCTCCTCTTCTTCTGCCGATTCCTGAACTCCTCCCCATTCCCTCTCGGCTCCTTCACATTTTCAGCAAATTTCACTATCTTTTTCTTTCTTTCCTTCTTCTTATCATCACCTGTGAATCAAAACCAAAAATCAGATTTAAATAAGATTTATTAAAAAAAAAAAAAAATCGGAGTATGTATATGTACCTGAGATCAAACAAGAACGTAGGATTTTCTCCGAAGGTTGTTCGGAATCACGATTCCCGGAAGGTTGGGTCGGTGAGAAAGACTTTTGCCTAGAGAAAGTCAGAAAAAGAACCGTGCTTGAAACAACCATGGCAGTTGCTAGAACCAAACCTTGTGAGCACAACATGTGCAATATTGTTTTGTTTCTACAATATAGCTAGTGCTATATCTATGTGACTTTATATATAGAATAGTATTCCTAGACTCTAGACTTATAGGAAAGATGATCTCAAAAAAAAAAAAAAAACTTGAAGAAAGATAATACAGAAAGTTTTACAAATGGAAAATCATTTAAATAATACGCGTGAGAGAATCTTGATTTCTCTTTTTTACGTTTTTTTGAATGAAAAAGAAGGAAAAAAAATTGAGAAGAGGTGGGTTTTGGTGTTTGAGTTTGGTTTGGTTTCTTTCAATGTAAAGTAAAAAGAAAGTGACTATGAGGCTGTTTTTGAGTGAGCAGTGAGAAATGAATGAGATCATCAACTCAGCTACTCATCTCACGGGTCAACTACTGCTATGTGTGTGTGATCGTTGGACTTTACAGGAGTGGAATGGTCAATTCTATTATGGGTTTGGAAAAGCTGTGGGAATCGGTGCGGAAGTACACTTCTCAAACCCAATCATATTTGGACACGTCAAGCACACATTTTGGCCTTTCCCTCTACTATCAATATTCATTTTCATATCCGAAGCTTAAACACCTTTAAAAAAAAAAACTAAATATAGCTTAAATGTTTTCTTTTTTGGGGAGAATATGATTGGTTAAATCATTACATGGAAGAAGAAGGTTCCACACGCGAATTAAAAAAAAAAAAATTGTAAGATATCAATCACAAAAGATGAACTGTGGGTGCTCCACCTGTGGAGTTTACAACCTCAACTTGGACAAGGTATGCCGTGTCTGAAACACATGAAATGAACCCAATCTGATTTGACTCTCGTGATACGTGTCCTGGTGTGTCATGCCACGTGTTATCAAGAATCTGATAAATTGATAATTATGATTTTTTTTTTGTTAATTTGAGCCAATTTTGTACAAGATTTTCTTTACATTAGAAACCATATTTAATATCAATTGGATAACCACGGTCTTTGCTCTTTCGTTTTCTTTATCACAAAAAAAAAAAAACTTATGTTTCTACAAATTTATTTTTTCCATATCCAAATTTGCTTTTGTTAAATTTTATAAAATAATTTATGAAAAATATTGAGGAATTTACATTTGTTGACGCGGTTCTTCGCCAACACGTAATTAAGGGAATAAGAGAAATGGATTAGTGCTAATAATGAACCGAAACAGATATATGATCTTAGGAAATGGAATGGTGACTCAAGACACGGTTTTTAAGTGGTTCAAAGGTTAAAATCCTTCTACTCCACTAGTCAATATTATTGCTCTATTCTGGGTATATCATTACAGGATATTTCTTACAAGAGATAATCCAACCCCTATCAACTCCCAGGGTCTCCATATTTATAGGAGAAGGCACCTGGGAGTTGGTAAGAAGGTCATCTCATGACCTTCTTACCTATCATATCAACTCTGTGACATTCATGATTAATTCATAAACCTGACACATAAGTGTGGTCAAATCAATAGGTAAGGAGATAATGGGCCGCACGGCCCAACCCAGTCGTGGGTGTCTAAATACGCACGTTCCTGCTGCGTGTCCGAGAAGTCAGGGGCATATCAGACACGTGCACTCTGATATATGCACGTTTACCTTGCATGTGTTGACTCTACAAAAGGGTCATAGCTCCATATCCAGCTCGTACTATGAGCTGGATACTTAACTCGACCTTCGGCCTCCTGAGTCCGGACTCAGGTCTTTGGCAATCTTGGCGAACCCTTGAGTTACCTCGAGCTAAGGAGGTACGACCTTATGACGGAAGCTCTGGTCTTGGGGATGTCCACGAGATAATCATGATTAGGTCGCAGCTCAGCCCGCTAATCAGCCCGTGGGAAAATCAGGGCATACATCTGCCCCACAAGCCCCTGCTTGTGGTATACCACGTCGTATAAGATCACAGTAGGGGCTTTTGGGCTTCCCCATGAACTCTTCACATTCCACCTCTTACGCAGGCGCCTGATACGTGGAACATCGTGGTTGGTGACAGTACGTCTTACGAGAACCGCATTTAATGGCCTAGCCTATGCCCAGCCGTCGTTCCGTATTTCGAGTGGAGGGCCTCGGATCCCTCATCAGGGCCATCCAACGGCCCTCTACACGTGACTCTTCACGTATATAAAAAGGGGTGGCCACCCTACGCATGGACCACCCTTTCATTTGAAATTTCTCAGAACTTCTCTCCTCATCTCAGAATATAAACCCTCTTCTCTTCAGCGCTCAAGAAGCTCAGACGTAAGGATTTCTTCAAAGCTTTGGAAGCCAATACTCCGACGAAGCTTTCACCTAGGCGATACCTTCATCCACCTTCCAGCCAAACACTGTAAGTCTCCTGACCATGTGTGTTTTGAAAATATATTTCACTGTAGCCGCATGCAAGGGTTTTACTGGGTTTTGTGGATACGGAAGGTGAAAGCCTTTTTTAGGTCAGGGTTTTTTTGCTGTAGGAAATCACTTAAGAGTATGGTTTATAGGATGCATTTTCTGGGGAAAATTTCTGGGTAGGAGTTTTGGAATTTTGGGTGCAAAACCAAGTAGCTTAGGGGACACGCTTCACAGGTGGTTTTGCAATTTTTGCCTACTGAAACTTTCCCCCCAAGGCAAATTCTATCCTGACCCTCCTGACACACGAATTCCGAGTAATCGGGGATCTGCTGGGAGCACAGGCGCGTGTTCATTGAACCGCGTGGTCCCACTCTCCACGGGCTGGGCTTACCTCAGCTCATGCAAATAACATTTGATTTTTCCTCAAGCTTGGGTCGCCTTTTTTGAAATATTTTCTTTTGTTCGTTAGGCGACTAGATGGCACCGAAAAGGAACGCTCCCAAGAAGACCGTCAGCAGCTCGGCCCCACAGCAGGACAAAGGAAAGGCGGTGATGCCGGACTCCCCAATCCCCAACTTTGGGCCGGCGGTGGAGCAGGAGGTTGAGGTCGCCCCCGATGCCTTCTTTGAGGCGGAAAGGATCGTCTCAAAGGTCACCGACCAGGCGAAGATCAACAAAATCTTTCTTTCCCACAACATCGCCCTAGGGAGAACATCCGTGGTGGCCCGACCTCCCGCAGAAGGCGAGCGGAGCTGCGCGCCGCTCGACGAGGTATTCGCGGCCTGGAGCGGCGAGCATTTCAAGGCAGGGGCATTCCTCCCGCTGGACCAATATTTCGCGGACTTCCTCAATTATGTGAGGTTGGCGCCATTTCAGCTCCCCCCCCAACTCTTATCGGTTGCTGGCGGGGTTGAAATATCTATTTTTGAAGCATGAGTGGGAGGTCCCCACTCCAGCGGACATTTTATATTTTTTCTGCCTCAAGGCCAGCTCGGATCAGCGGGGGCGAGGCGACGAGTTTTACTACTTAGCCCGATTCCCCAATATGGCCGCGGTCATCGAGCTGCGCAGCCACCCCAATGACTTCAAGGATCAATTCTTCATGTCGACGGGGTTCAGGAATTGCGAGCTCCACTACTTCAATCGTCATCGTAAGTGTTTTTCATCCTTAGCTCGTAAATTAAGTGTCGTTTTAGCTCCTCCCGCACCCATTTCTGACTTAGACTAATTCTGCAGCCATCTTCGCGAGGAAAGAGAAATCTGTGACCCTCGGGGCCCAATACGAGACGCTGGCGGGCTTGCCCCCCGACAAGAAAGATTACCGCGTGCTCGTAACAGACGAGACGATGATAGCCTGCAAGCTGATTTTCCCAAATCAAACTTTAAACCTCAGGAGGCCCCGAGGGCTTCCCCCAGCTCGCGACACCAGACCCATCATCGTGGAGGAGGTCGTGGGAGACGAAGACGAGGGCGACGAAGTTCCCCTCGTGAGGAATAGGAAGCGGGCCTTGGAGGTCGCCCAGAGGACGGGCGAGGAGAGGATCCAATCCGGAGCAGCCGCGGGTCCTTCTGGCCAAGGTAACTCTTACATGTTTAGGAGTCTAGATAGGGCCACAGCAGACCCTCGGCTGGCTAGGTTCAATCCTAGGCAGCTCGTCCATCGTCACCAAAATGATCCGGACCTGAATACCACCCTGCTCCATTGTGTCGACCGGCTTGTGCTGGATTACCAAGATAGCCGGCCTAGGGGTACCGTAGTAGTAGATAACACCCTAGCCTTTAGGTCGATCTTATTCGAGGAGTATGGGACCAACCTTTGTACATGGCCATCACTCTGGAGGGGTGTCGTAGCTCTGGGGCCTAGGCAATGCGTAGAGGAATCTAGCTCTGAGTCAGACTCGGACCCAGAACTTGCGCCAGCTCGGGAAATAATCGACTTAGATTCTTCTTCTAGCTCGGGGGGTAGGATTCCCTTAGTATTCATATACTTTTTATCTTTACCCCTTTGTTTTTGTATCTGTATGGTTGCTAACTCGTACTAACCATGTTTTTGTTTTGACAGGAGAGAAGTCTCAGCCCGAGGAGAGCCTGTGAGGTGCTTTCGCCGGGGCCTCAGGGCCAAAGATGAAGAAGCTCCGGACACTTAAAAAAGCTGCCGGAACACCCACCAAATCTCCTGCAAAGGAGAAGGAGTAGCCCCCCGCCGCCCAGGTCGCGGGAACTAATCCTCCTATTGCTGGGGGGAGCAACATGCCTCCACCCCTTCCGCGGGCTCCGGCCGCCACCCGGGACGCAGGAACAGAGCTTGGGACTTCGGCGATCGTACCCTCCGAGGTACGCATCCCAGTCAATCCCCAGGATCTGGAGATGATCCCAGAGGCCTTCCGGGGAACGGTGTATGAGTCGGCGAACTATGCCATCAGCCACATCTACAAGTTCAATGAGAAGGAGCTTCGGGCCATCGAGACAATGAGCCCGGTGGGCGTGCTGGAGTCTTCACTGGGCATGACCCTAACGGTAAGCTGACTTTACCCTTTCATGGATTTTTACTACTGCACTTTGCCCCTTTTTTTTTCTAAGGCAATTGTCTTTTCACCTTCGCAGAGCGCCGTTGCCCTTCACCGGACCATCGCCAGGACCAAAACTCAGCTCGAGGACATGAGGAGCGAGCACCAGACTCCCTTGCAGGCGGCTAAGGATGCCTTGGCGGCCTCACAGGTTGAGTTGGAAAAAACCCGCTCGAAGGTCCAAGAGCTCGAGACCTCCCTCGCCACCTCGCGGACAGACCTAGATGCCGCGAAGGCTGAGGCTCAGGCCACCCAGGCCGCCCTAAAGGCCGAGCAGACCACTTCGGAAAAGTCCCTGGAAGACCTTTTCTACCATTGATGGGCCTACAATCCGGATGCTGACTACTCCTTCATGTCAGCGAGCCTCTGGGAGCGCCTGCTGGTGAAGTTCCAAGCTCGCCTTGATAAAGAGGCGCCCTTGGAGACCGGGGATGGTTTTGGCCCAGCTGAGCAAGGCGAGACGGCGACCTCCAAGGGGCCACCTGGCGGAGCTTAGGGCGTTTCTTTTCTTGTGCCCTTCAATATTTTTAAATACTTTTCATGTAACCTTTGCATGAGGTGCTTTCACCTCGAGACAATTTGATTTAACGCTTTCAATTGCTCCTCTTTTTTTTTTTTTTTACGCGCTTTGGTTACAATTTCTTGAAAAACTTAGTTCGTGCTAACTTTTAACCATATCTCGAGCTCTTTAGGAAGAACAACGATCGATAGATTTAAATCAACTCCTAAGTTTTATGACCCGGTTAGGACCAGGAACTTAATTTGAAAACTTAGTTCGTGTTAACTTTTATCCATATCTCGAGCTCTTTAAGAAGAACAACGATCAATAAATTTAAATCAACTTCTAAGTTTTATGACCCGGTTAGGACCAGGAACTTAATTTGAAAACTTAGTTCGTGTTAACTTTTATCCATATCTCGAGCTCTTTAAGAAGAACAACGATCAATAGATTTAAATCAACTTCTAAGTTTTATGACCCGGTTATGACCAGGAACTTAATTTGAAAACTTAGTTCGTGTTAACTTTTATCCATATCTCGAGCTCTTTAAGAAGAACAACGATCAATAGATTTAAATTAACTTCTAAGTTTTATGACCCGGTTATGACCAGGAACTTAATTTGAAAACTTAGTTCGTGTTAACTTTTATCCATATCTCGAGCTCTTTAAGAAGAACAACGATCAATAGATTTAAATCAACTTCTAAGTTTTATGACCAGGTTATGACCAGGAACTTAATTTGAAAACTTAGTTCGTGTTAACTTTTATCCATATCTCGAGCTCTTTAAGAAGAACAACAATCAATAGATTTAAATCAACTTCTAAGTTTTATGACCCGGTTATATCCAGGATAGGACTTAGTTAGTGTTTAATCCTTATCAATATCTCATGTTTTTTAAGAAAAACAACGGTCAATCGATATGAATCAACTTCTAAGTCATTAAGGAGACCTGGTTATATCCAGGCACCATATGCCCCCCAAGTAACTGGGAAAGGGTCTTTCGTGGTTACTTTAGATTATACTTGCAAACATGTACAAAAAGCTAATTCTCATTCATACATAAAAAGTGGCCTTCCAAGCCTTACAAGTGAATCATTGATAATATTTCTCTAGGTGGATGGCGTTCCAAGTCCGCGGGACCGCCCCTCCATCAAGTCGAGCTAACTTATAAGTTCCCTCCTTGATGATTTCGATGACCTGGTATGGTCCTAAAACTCCATATTTGGGATCTTTCCCGACCAGGAAAACTCTCCTTAGGACCAAGTCGCCAACGCTAAAGGCGCGTTTTTTGACTTTGGAGTTGAAGTAGCGAGTGATTTTCTGCTGATAATGGGCGAGCTGGAGTTGCGAATCCTCTCGCCTTTCGTCAACTAGATCGAGGGAATGGCACATGAGCTCGTGGTTTCGATCTTGGTCGTAAGACTGGACTCTATGCGAAAGCACCTTAATTTCAACGGGGAGGACTGCCTCACTCCCAAAGGTTAGGGAAAAGGGAGTATGACCCGTAAAAGTCCGATGTGAGGTCCGGTATGCCCATAGGACCTTGGGGAGCTGTTCTGGCCAGACCCCCTTTGCTTCATCTAATCTCTTCTTGAGGCTCGCCTTTAGGGTCTTGTTGACAGCTTCGACCTGGCCATTCGCCTGAGGATAGGCCACGGAGGAGAAACTTTTCACAATACCGTGTCTTTCGCAAAACTCAATGAACAAGTCGCTGTCGAACTGAGTGCCGTTATCGGAAACAATCTTCTTGGGCAGGCTGAATCGACAGATAATGCTTTTAACCACGAAGTCAAGCACTTTCTTGGAAGTTATCATCGCCAAGGGTTCTGCCTCAGCCCACTTTGTAAAGTAATCGATGGCCATCACGGCATAGCGAACCCTGCCCTTTCCAGTGGGGAGGGCTCCAACCAAGTCTATCCCCCAAACGGCAAACGGCCATGGGGACGAGATCATCTTCAGTTCGACTGGAGGAGCTCGGGGAACTGCGGCGAATCGCTGGCACTTGTCGCACTTCTTCACATATGAGATCGAGTCTTTGGACAGAGTTGGCCAGTAATATCCTTGCCTTAGGACTTTTAAGGCCAAGCTTTGCCCCCCAGTGTGATCTCCGCAAAATCCTTCGTGCACTTCCTGCAGGATGGCCTTTGCCTCGCCTGGAAGAACACACCGGAGGAGAGGTAAGGAGTGCCCATGTCGGTACAACACCCCATCGACTATCGTATACCTAGGAGCTTGGTACAGGACTCACCGTGCATCGTTACGTCCCTCAGGCAACCTTCCTTCGGCGAGATATTCAAGGATGGGGGTCATCCAGGTCGGCCTGGCATCGATCATCTCGACATCCGTCCTGACATCTTCTACGCTTGGTTTCTCCAAGAATTCGACTGGTACTAGTCCCAAGGTCTTCGTTTCTCCAGAGGTGGCGAGCTTGGCAAGAGCGTCCGCGTTAGCGTTCTGCTCCCGAGGTATCTGTTCGATCGAGCCTCGCTCAAACGCGGACAGTTCAGATTTGACCTTCGCCAGGTAGGCGGCCATCTTGGGTCCTCGTGCTTAATACTCGCCCAGAACCTGGTTTACCATGAGCTGGGAGTCACTGAAGCACTGGACGGAGTTCGCCTTCAACTTCGCCTTCAACTCCTAGGCTATCCTCAGTCCCGCCAGTAAAACTTCGTATTCGGCCTCGTAGTTGGAGGCTTTGAATCCGAATCTCAATGCCGAATGGAATCTATGTCCCTCGGGGGATATCAAAATGATTCCAGCTCCGGAGCCATTCTTGTTGGATGAACCATCTACAAAGATCCTCCACAAAGCCAGGGGCGAGCTGACTTGGGGTAAGTTTTCTGCAGGATCCTCCTGGAATCCCGTGTACTCTGCCATGAAATAGGCCAGGGCCTGACCCTTTATAGCAGTTCACGGAGTGTACAGAATCTCGAACTGACTGAGTTCGATGGCCCACTTTAACAAACGTCCCGACGCTTCGGGTTTTTGCAAAACCTGCCTTAAAGGCTGATCGGTCATGACGTGTATCGAGTGGGACTGGAAGTATGGTTTGAGCTTTCGCAAGGCCGTGATAAGGCAGAACGCCAATTTCTCCATCAACGGGTATCGGGATTCAGCCCCGAGAAGTCTCTTGCTGATGTAGTAGACTGGCTTCTGAACTCGGTCCTCTTCTCGTACCAATACGGCACTAGCTACGTCCTCAGTAACAGCCAGGTAGAGAAAAATAGGCTTTCCTGCCTTGGGTTTGGATAGCACGGGCGGCTCAGCCAGATGTGCCTTTAGGTCAAGGAATGCGCTTTCGCATTCTACTGACCATTCAAACTTCTTGTTTCCTCGGAGCAGGTTATAGAAGGGCAAACACTTAACAGCCCTTGATTCATTTGGGGTTGGTTTTGTCTCCATGAAAAGTTCGGATGGTTTCTCCAATTTGGATTGTAGGTGGACGAAAATGGGCTATCATTTGGTTTCCCATAAGTATGAAGTGCATTGGCCTCCTCAGAAAAGGCTTCTTGGTAGGAAGGGCATGATTGGGCATTATGGCAAGGACTAGAACATATAGAACAAACATCTTTTCTAGGTTGAATTGGAGAGTTTATAGTTTGGCTTATGGTTAAAGCTTCTACTTTTCTCGCTAATTTATCTAAGGATGTTCTTAAGTCTAATTCTTCTTTTACTTCATACCTTCCTCCTCTTTTTGGTGAATTAGTTGACCTAGACCTAGGATCAAAATAATTCCATTGTTGTGAATTGACAGATAAATCTTCAAGGGCGTCCCACGCCTCTTGTCCTTGAAATTTTAAAAATTTTCCAGTATGCATAGATTGAATCATTTGACGATTAGAGGGAGTCAAACCATCATAAAAATATTTTACAAGTCTCCATTTTTCAAAACCATGATGAGGACATTTTAATAATAAATCTTTAAATCTTTCCCAACATTCATAAAACTCTTCATTATCTTTTTGAAAAAACTCGGAGATTTCTCTCCTTAGACTATCAGTTTTAGACATAGGAAAAAATTTCAGTAAGAATTTATTATAAAGTTGATCCCATGTAGTTATAGACCCCGTGGGAAGGGAATTTAACCAGGCTTTTGATTTGTCTTTTAATGAAAAAGGGAACAATCTTAGTTTGACCGACTCATCAGAAAAATTTTGAAATTTAAATGTTGAGCAAATTTCTAAGAAATCTTTGACATGCATGTAAGGATCCTCTCTATCTAACCCATAAAAAGATGGCAATAATTGAATGATTGCGGGTTTAAGCTCAAAATGAGTAGCAGAAGTAGTAGGTAAAACAATGCATGAAGGAGCATTAGATGAAATAGGTGCAAAATATTCAAGCAAAGTTTTTTCAGGCACAACATTTTCATCAACAATATTAGCAATAGGTTCCATGATGCTCAAATTTTTACTAACACTTTCAATTTCAAACAAAGATAAACGTCTTTTTACTAATCGTTTTTTAGAGTTACGTTCCCAATGATGCATACAATTTTTCACAAACAAGGCAACAAGGATAATCTCAAACAAGCAATTTTCTGATGTGGAAGATCAGTTAAAACCGCAACCACAGAGCATACTTAGAATTTTTAGAGATTTCACAACAATATAATTCTTATGGTTTACTTGTCCCCAGGCCTATTTGATTCCACTTACTCGCGCACTACTAACAACTCCCCGAGGTTAATTAGTAGAGGCGGATGGGAATTTTGGTCAAATTTCCTTTAAGCAAGAATTGCTTATGGTGAAAGGACAAGATTTAGGTTTTTTTTTTTTTTTTTTTCAAGTATTTTTCACAATATTACGCTAAAATATTAAAGAAGACAAAGAAAAATAAGGCAAAAATTAAATAAGACTAAAATTTAAGCAAGAGTAGGGAGGCATAGCATGCCATCAACCATAACAAAATTAAGGTAAAAACTAGGAGGCACAAGTGCCATCAACTTAAACATAAGATAGAGGACTAGGAGGCAAAAATTGCCATCAACTAGCTAGGAGGCAAAATTGCCATAAACTAGTAATTTGCGGAAATTAAATAAAATAAAAATTACAACAATATAAATAAAGAAAATTACAACAAATGTCAAGAGGCACAAGTGCCATCAATTAACAAAGATATAAAAGAAATAAAATTACAACAAAATTATAACAAAATTAGGAGGCACAAGTGCCATCGACTATAAAAATTAAAAGGATAGATAGGAGGCACAAGTGCCGTCAACTAAAAAAAAAAAAACAATAAATATAAATATAAGTATATATTTTTTTTTTATGGGTGGTTGAACCGTCCCAAATTTCTTTTTATCTTTTTTTTTTTTTAGATTTTATAGATATA
This sequence comes from Humulus lupulus, assembly GCF_963169125.1. Classification (NCBI taxonomy): domain Eukaryota; kingdom Viridiplantae; phylum Streptophyta; class Magnoliopsida; order Rosales; family Cannabaceae; genus Humulus; species Humulus lupulus. The sequence goes on along the minus strand of NC_084800.1, from coordinate 23,753,264 downwards.
TATTTTTTTGTTTTTTTTTTTTAAGTGTAAAAAAAATTAAAATAACTAGTAGAAGAATTCACTAACCTTGAGATAAATTCGTTTCTTTTCTCTTGCAACTCCCCGGCAACGGCGCCAAAAACTTGATGGACCCGAAACGGGTATGTTTAAAAATTTATATATCGCAAGCGCACGAATCGTCCATATAGAATAGTGACCGTGTAAGCAAGGATGTCGAACCCAAAGGAGTTGTCTAAAATCGAAAATGAAACTATTTTAAATCAAAAATAATAAATTATAACCTAGCTCCAAAGATTGATGAGTTTTAATATTATGAACATAAAATAAAAGATTGAAAAATAAAGCTATTTAAGAGAATAAAAATAAAGCAATAATGAGTTGAAAATAAGTGTTAAAAGAAAAGATTATTAAGATACTAGAATCCACAAAATGTAAGTTTAATAATATTTATTAGTATATTGATTCCCAAGTTTTAGTGATAGTTAAAATATTTTAAACTATCATTTTCCAAAAAGATTTATAATTTTAAGCACAAATTTCTTATAAAAAGATAGGATTTTTCTTCATTTTTCAAAATTATAATTTCAAAGCATTTAGTGTAAATCAATCTAATGAAATAACAAATAAATCAATGAACATTATTTATAAGGCAAAACATAACATTTTTGTTCTAAGCATGGATGTGTACAATTTAATGACACATCTTACACAAAGAATATTATGTTTATGCACTAATGAAGAACAAAGTGTAAATATGTTCTAACAATCTAAAATACAAGATATTTAAGATGAAAGAAATATATGAAGAAGAAAAATCCATAGACTTTGTTGCATTACAAGGGAAATCAACATACAACATAAATATTACCTAGTTACAAGTTGCTTCATCATGATCTTAATAATCTTATGAAAAAGATTAGAAGCACATAACTAGAATAGAAATTACAAAATAAATGACATACATACTTGCAAAATGCTCTTGAAAAACCCAAATGGAAGAGAGAATGGTAGAGAGAAAATGAGAGAAAAAGATGGTAACCAAAAAATTAAGCACCCCAAAATGGTCTTCAAAACCCTTATTTATAGCCAAAATGAGATTATTAAAATAATCAATTTAAATTAAGTAAATTGATTAAATTAATAATAATGTGGTAAATAGGGGTAAATTGTAGGAGTGATGATGATTTTGGGGTAAAAAGTGTATAGAAAATGGGTAAAAAGTGGCATTTTTGAATATAGGGGACAAGAGTACAAATTGACATTTTTATGGGCTCAAAATGTTGGTGGCATAGGTTTGGGCTGGCAAGTGGCTGCTGCAGGCAGGCTAGTTGGGCGTGGGGTTGCTTTGGCTGAAGAGGGCAGTGGCTTGGATGCAATGGACAGCTGGCGCAAGGCTGACCGTGGGAGGCTTGCCAGGCGTTGGAGGCAAGAGCTTCAATGAAGCAGCTGGGCCTTGAAGGAAAACTTCTGGGCCGTACGGTTGGCAGGCGTGAAGGCAACTGTGTGGAGAAGCTGAAGGCAATGTGGAGAGCTGAAGATGGCAGGCGGACTGGGCCAGGGACAGGCGGGCTGGGCCTGGGCCATGCGGGCTGGGCCTGGGCAGGAGGAATTGGGCCGAATGGCTGGGCCGACTGGGCTTCTATGCCATTTTGCTCCTTCCTTTCCTTGAAAATGCCATTATTTATTTCTTTATTTTCAAAACACAACAAAGATACAACAATTCCTACACCATAAAAAAAAAAAAAAAATTAAGTAATAATCAAATCTCTTCAATTATAAATAAATCATATTAATTAATTGAAAATATTGATTATAATTTAATTTAATATAGCATTTAAGTTCAAAAGAATTACACTTTTAACTTCTAACTTAACAATACAAATTTCATATAATTAAATTACACATATTATAATAAAATATCTATAAAAACATATAAAAATCTATAAAACTACAATAAGATTAATAAATTAAAAATTACATAAAATCTTAATAAGTTAATTAAAAACTCAAGAACTAAGCAACAATTAGCATATAAAAAGTGGTAAAATAACTCTATTTTGTAGAGTTATCACATGGCGGGAACGCTCTTATCCAGATGAAGTGTATGCATGATGACACTTGGGTTGATTCCCACCATGTCCTCATGGGACCAGGCAAACACGTCTAGGTTATCTCGCAGAAACTTGGTTAGCTCTGCCTTCCTCTTGCTACAGAGGTTTTTCCCGAGCTTGACCGTCCGTGATGGATTCTGCGGATCAATGTTCACCTCCTCGAGCTCCTCATTCGCCTGGAGCTCGGATCTGTCCTCGCCTATTCGGGGGTCAATATCCTCACTTAAGACGACATTTTCCCCCTCGGCGCTTTGAGGTTTTTCAATCTCAGGATCTGCTAAGGGTTCTTGAGATTCCTCTTTACCTTGAATGGCCATTGCCAGATGCCCGAGTTTAGATTTTCCCTTCATGGAAATGCTGTAGCATTCCCTGGCAGCGAGCTGATCGCCATGGATAGTGCAAATTCCCGTCGAAGTAGGGAATTTCATCGCGAGGTGGCGAATGGACGTGACGGCCTCAAAAGCTATGAGCGTAAGTCGTCCCAAAATGGCGTTGTAGGCAACGGAGCAGTCAATGACCACGAACTCGAGGAGCTTGGAGACTGTCCGAGATCCTTCACCTAGGGTGATCACCAGCTCGATCGTCCCTATCGCTGCTGATCCTTCTCCCGAAAAACCATACAACATCATCGAGGTTGCCTTCAGCTCGGCGATAGTCAAACCCATCTTCTCTAAGGTGGATCGGAATAGGAGATTCACCGAACTCCTGTTGTCTATCAGAACCCTCCTCACTCTCCGATTGGCGAGCTGGACTGCTGCGACCAGGGGATCATTGTGAGGGAACTGGACATGGCCCGCATCTTCCTCCGTAAAAATGATTGGTTGCCTCTCCAACCGCTACTGCTTTGATTGACGCTGTTCCGGGACGAACTCAACTCCGTTATGAGCCTTTAGTTCGTTCACGTATCTCTTCTGGGCGCCTCTGCTCGTGCCGGCCATGTGCGGACCTCCAGAGATGGTGGATATCTCTCCTCCTACCACATGAGGAGGTAAATCCTGGTCTACCCGAGATCCGGGCTGACTGGCCGGGATTTCCGGAGCAGGTCGGCTTGTTGGAACCCTGTTCCGTGCGTATTGAGCCAAGGGGCCGGCTCGAATGAGAGTCTCGATCTCATCCTTTAGATGTCTACAATCGTCAGTATTGTGGCCAACATCGTTATGAAAACGGCAAAACTTGGAAGCGTCTCTCTTCCCTTTGTGGTGCTTTAATGGCTCCGGCCTCTTCCAGGGGACTCGAGTAGAGTTGGCTAGGAAGATATTCTCCCTAGACTGGGTGAGCTCGGTATAAGTCGCGAAGACGGGCTTAAACTTGTCTGTGGACTTATTCTTCTTTTGACCGTGTTGGCTGCCTTCACCATTCCCCTTTCTTTTGCCTCCTTCGAGCTGGTTGTTCTGTGTGACGTTCTGGGTCGCTGCCACGACCTCCGTCCCCACTCCATTGGTCTGTTCGGGGGATTGGCTGGTTCCCGCAGCTGATGCTTCAGCCTCCTCCAAGTTAATCCATTCTTGGGCCCTGTTAAGGAATTCGTTAACCGAACTGACTCTCTTCCTTTGTATATCCTTCCAGAGATCTCCTCCGACGAGGATTCCAGTTCTCATGGCCATGAGCTTGGAGCTATCATCCGCGTCTCTAGCTCGAGCAGCAACGTTCGCGAATCTGCTCAGGTAGGCCTTCAGAGTCTCACCGGGCTGCTGCCTCACGTTAGCCAGGAAGTCGGCCTGAACATGGGCGGCCTGGGAGGCTCTGAATGCCCTTTTGAAATCTGCCGAGAAAGTCTTCCAGGAGCTGATTGACTGCTTTTTACCTTGTTTGAACCACTGCCTGGCAGGCCCAGTCAGTGTGGAAGGGAAGATTAAACATCTCAGCTCGGGGCCGATGTTGTGAGCCATCATCAAGGTGTTGAACATTCCTAGATGATCCGACGGGTCTCCGTCTCCATTAAACTTTGACAGGTGCGGCATACGGAAGCCAGGTGGGTACACCGTTGCTGCTATACTGGGGGCGAAGAGTTCCATCTCGTCCCCTGAATCGTACTCATCTTTTTCTTTTTCCGCCAGGAGCTTCCTCATCAGCTCCTCCATCTGAGTTAGGCGTTCGAGGGTTTGGTCCTGGTGTCCTTGGTTATTCCGGGGTTGCTCAACAGCTCCGGATCCATTGTACATATTTGGTGGGTTATTGCCCCTCCTATCTTGAGATAGGTTATTTGGGGCATTCCCTCCGTTACGTACTTCGGACAGGGCCCCCCCTGAGCGAGCGTGGCTGTCTCCTCTTGCCTGCTCCCCTCTATGAGAGTTGAGGCGATCTCGAAGGTCGCCTCCTTGGGTGACTCGAGGGCTTTGCGCCGAACTCAAACACTGGCGCAGGTCTCCCCCAGAGACATCACTCCGGCGACTGTCGGTCCAGTGGCTCCTGCTAGATAGGCTTGGAGTCCGCCTTTGGTGGGGATGATCTGGGCTTTCCCTTGGCGCCCTGCTACGCCGGGAAGGTCCAGCTGATGGCGGGTTTCTCCTACTACTCCCATAGCCTGGGATATCTCGTACAGGCCGAGGAGGAGACGGATACCTGATTGGAGAAGGAGGATGCCTGACTGGAGAGGCGATCCTGCCAACCCGCTGGTCCTGCGCTTGGCGATCTGGACGAGGCGCAGGACGGTTGTTGGGGACGGGCTGATGCTGTGAGCCCTCCCTGGATCTCCTTCGAGAATTTTCTCGAGCTCTCCTGGGCGCTCTCGAGGATGGTTGGGAGCTAGGAGTCGACATTCTGACCGAACGGCTGTATTGTTGTTGTTCGGCTCTAGGCATTCCTCTAAAGTCTGCCTCTCGATGGTGTGATGAAGGAGTGGAGTTGGGCGTCAGAAGTCTGTCTGAACGGCTACGCCTGGACCGATTACCCTGGCGAGACTTAGAAGCCTCGCCTTGCCTCTCTTCGACGTTAACGTCGGTTGTGAGAGGGGGTAATCGGGCCAGCACATCCTTGATCTGCTGACTAGCTATTGCAGCTGGCTCCTCAGCTGAGCATTCTCCATTTCCACCGCAGTGTAATTTCATGGGTTCGGGTTAGGCGGCCGAAGTGCCGAACTTCCAGTATCATCTTGGCCCATCGGCTGTTTTCCTGGCTGCTGCTAGACTTCAGGAACTTGTTCACCAGGGGTGGCAGTAAGATGAGCCTCCTGCCCATCATGTTGCTCTGCCTCGTTACCGTGCCTGGACCAAGTTGTCACCATAGTCGGATGTTTGCAACAGCACTGAATCGGACTTGCTCTCAATGAAAGCACCAAACGGTTGACGCGGTTCTTCGCCAACAGGTAATTAAGGGAAGAAGAGAAAGGGATTAGTGCTAATAATGAGCCGAAACAGATCTATGATCTTAGGAAATAGAATGGTGACTCAAGACACGGTTTTTAAGTGGTTCAAAGGTTAAAATCATTCTACTCCACTAGTCAATATTATTGCTCTATTCTGGGTATATCATTACAGGATATTTCTTACAAGAGATAATCGAACCCCTATCAACTCTCAGGGTCTCCATATTTATAGGAGAAGGCACCTAGGAGTTGGTAAGGTCATCCTGTGACCTTCTTACCTATCATATCAACTCTGTAACATTCATGATTAATTTCTAAACCTGACACATAAGTGTGGTCAAATCAATAGGTAAGGAGATAATGGGCCGCACAGCCCAACCCAGTCGTGGGTGTCTGAATACGCATGTTTCTGCTGCGTGTCCGAGAAGTCAGGGGCATATCAGACACGTGTACTCTAATATATGCACGTTTACCTTGCGTGTGTTGACTTTACAAAAGGGTCATAGCTCCATATCCAGCTCGTACTACGAGCTGGATACTTAACTCGACCTTCGGCCTCCTGAGTCCGGACTCAGGTCTTAGGCAATCTTGGCGAACCCTTGGGTTACCTCGAGCTAAGGAGGTACGACCTTATGACGGAAGCTCCGGTCTTGGGGATGTCCACGAGATAATCATGATTAGGTCGCAGCTCAGCCCGCTAATCAGCCCGTGGGAAAATCAGGGCGTACAACACTGAATAAGAAATCTAATAATTTCTTCTTCTTTTTCCGGCCACATCACATAGGAGCTATTTAAATCTTAGCTAAAATAAACTAGTGAAAAATAAATCCACAATTTCACCTCAATTTTCCCAGATCAAGTAATTTGATTTATGCTTGCACTTCAGTATTTAAATAGAGTTGTTTAAAAACTTGCTCAATTCGCGTTGGGAATTTTTGTTAAGCGGATTCACGCATCGACCAGAACACAATACAGCATAATTCGCAACATATTTGAACTACCAGTTTTTAAAAAATTTATCACAACAATACCATATTTGAGTAGTTGATTAGAAAAATGACAACATTGACCCCAAATCCAAAAAACATTAGGGCCGGTTGAACGGTTGTGGGTTGTACTTCTTATCTAAAATGTATTGGCCCAACCCATCTGTCTGAACCCCAAAATTTGACTGAACTTCTAAAATGTGTCAAATATCAAAAGAACAATAATCTTAACAAGTCCCCACTCTCACCATTGCTATGCTATTGTTGATAATACAAGTTGTAAATTGGCGCCCATAGCATTATATTAAAATCCATGCAAGCCAGTTAGAAATACACCACAGCAATATACCACATAATGATAAACCTGCTATGACTCAAAACACTAAACACAAGTACCCACTTTCAGCTGATTGACCATTATTCTCCTGCTGGTGAGACCAAACAAACACACAAGCTAACAAGGCTATTATAATTATTATTATTATTCTCACATAAACTCAAAACTCAGGCAGAGTAAGACACCACACACTTAAGTAGTGAGAATTGGAGGCAAGTAGTCAGATTTGGTTCCTAGCACACGAGCCTTGGTGTCTGGGAAATGTTCAAAGCCTGGCAGCTCTGTGATTTGTCCTTCACTAGAAATCCCAATGGGATATCGGAGCAGATGTCCTGGCAGATCATGTTCGAGTGTCTCACTTGAATACAAGTCCCAGTATTTGTCAGCAATCTGGTTTACCTTCTCCACACACTCCTCTGATTCTGGCTGGAGGAAGGCCTCATCTAGCATGCCAAGGTGCTCATACCATAGGCTCATACGGAAGCCATGGATCTGACCACGAGCTGGCACGCGGTTTGACAAATGATGAGGTTGGTAGCCTCCCATAGCGATCTCAGAGTCCCTGGCGCCGTCCATTGACCTCTGGTTGATGTTGGCCGATCCAATGATAATGTATTCATCATCAACTGCAAGCAACAAGGAGTGACACATTATGAGTCACTTGGCAAAAACATTTGTAACAAAAAACATAACTAAATTTTCAACGGATAAATTGTTTTAGATATGGTCATTCTGTATTGGATTAGCTGAGTTGAATGGAGACTCATTCTAAAACATATATTCAGATCGAAGATAGAATAAATATAGAGTTTAAACAGTTTCCACTTACCAATCATCATCTTGGTATGAACATATATCATGAAGCGTCGGGCTGCCTGAGCCCTTGCATAATCTGTACCTTCATCTGGTCTTTCTGAGGGTTCATATTCTCCTGGCTTCTTTACCTCCCTATTTCCAAGGCAGAAGAATGTCAAGTAGTTCCTAGGATTCTCCTCAAGGCCCTTAGCTTTTAGTGCTTGAATAATATCCTTGTACATCATCTCCATTGTCCTCCTCTGCCAGTCTAATATTGCCTGAACGGATCCACTCTCTGGGAATCCCTCTGGCCACATTGGGACAACAACATAGACAGTAAACTTCTCCCCTGCTTCAATCTTGCTGACAATTTTCATTGAAAGCTCCCTTGGAATCACATGCAAAGCACCAATGTCCTCTGGCTTAATATTCTCAGGAGCCCATGCATAAGAGCTTCCAAGGAAATACTGATTTTCAATATATATGAAGTTCTTTGCACGTCGGATGGCATTGATATAAGCATCCTGGATGCTTCGGTCAATAATGTTATCCTTACCACTGACAAGTCCAGCTTTGGCTGCTTCTTCGGGAGTTTCAGGGAAGCCAAAAGCAGCTCCTCCATCAATAGATCTAAATAACTGAACATTCCAAGTTTCACGATCATCTGGAAACATGACGGGAGATGGGGGAATGAAAACATCATCAAGCTCTCTGAGTGAGAGGAGGAAATCCTTTCCACCTTGCTTTCTCCATCTCTGTTCAAAATTATACAAGACATCCCAAGCAATGGGCCCTTCTAGCCGAGAGTGGATATCATGCCAAGGCTCTCTGGGACCACCTTTATTGATTGCTGCCCCCTCGAAGTTAGGCTGGTGGAAATCATCATGGTGCACAGTGTCTAATGTCCTAAACAGTGAATGGAAGGCAGTATCGTATCTCCCATCACACAAATCGATCCCTCCAACAAAACTTACAATTCTCCTTTTCTCTGATCCTCCTACACCAGGCAACTCACTGTCAACCACCACAATCTTCTGGTGATGAGTGAACATAGTAGAAATTTGAAAGTCCTGAATAAAACTTCCACCGTCGTCAGGATTACGGGGGCACAATATACAGTGCACATCAGAACCCTGGAAAAAGTTTTCAGTTTCCTCATCATGGGTGGCCATCAGTCCATCTTTTTTAAGTACATCAATGGAGGTTCTGTCATCCCAGACAAGCATAAGAACTCTAACACCTTCACTTGCCTTCTTCTTTAGCAAATCTCCCAATGTAATGTCTCCACCTGGCTTTGGCCTCCTTGAGTCTCTAATCAAAGCAAATCCAGTATAAACAGACCAGCCAGTGATGTAGATCAAGTGCTTAGCATTGTTGATTGCATCAAAGATGTCTTCCCAACATCTGTGGGGCTCATAATTCTTTCCAGAAGCAAGAGGGATTCTGGGAACAAAATTATCTGGGACATGAGCATCCTGGTATAGAGATACCTTGCATCCCTGTCTCTGGGAGTAATATGTATACGGAACTCCAGGAAATTTGATACTTCTAATACCACGTCCCCAGTTGGGGTCCTTTGTAACTTCAAAGTATTGAAGTTTGACGTGAATCTTAGAACCTTCATGAATGGGGTTTTTGTTTTCATCCAATATTTCAACCCATCTATCAACTTCTTCCCCATCCAAAATATCCTGAACAGGTACATATGCTCTTCCAATTAAAGTTGCTCCAATGGGATTATCATCCTTGACTGTGAATATAACATTTGAAGCCGTATGAGCACAGTAAATGTGAAAAGACTCGTACCACCTAGGATTAGATTCTTCATTCTCCAGAAGTCTGGTCCTTCCAACCCTAGCCTTCTCCAAGTCAATAGTCGCATAGAGCTTGGTAATTCCTTTGCCAAAACCAACTTTCTCTTCTATGTGTCCGAAAACCTGCAAGATGAAAAAGAGAAGGAAATATATGTTGGTACACTTACATTCTAATCCAACAAAATTCAGTAACAGTGAACCTCCGAAAACAAAAAATCTTCAATTTTATTAACAGGTACCAAAAGATTTCGTCTTTCCAATAAGGTACAAAGGAAAACGTAAGACAAAAGCAATATTAAATACGTTCATTAAGCTAATATTTTGAGGCTTTCAGTCACATATCTATTATAGATCGGAAACTTAAAGGAAGCATGAAAAAGTTGAAAACTACCCTCAACAGCACAAACGTTTTGCTACAGAAACATACACTGAAGCTTTTACAGACATAAATGAAGAAGATATACTTTGCAATTACAGTATGATACACCGAAGGAAAAGCAATTAAATCTCAAAAGTAGGAACAGTACACCACATGAGTAATTTTAAACTTGGATCATAAAACAATTTGGGAATTTAAAGAAATCTAGCTTAAAAATTTCAACACTGTTCTTAAAAATTCGATCCATTTGCGTATGATTTTGAAAACAATATGTCCCTAGTTAGAACTATAAATACAAAATCATTCTTTCTTTTCTTTTTCTTTTTTTATGATGTAATCAACTAAATTGGGCTTCATGAAAATCACAACTCAAAACGAAAAGCACAACTTTCCATTTGAATCAAATTCATTCGCAGAATAAAGTTATTCAGCAGAGTGTCAAAACAAAAACAAGAGCCCGTAAAAAATACAAGTCAAATAGCAGAACAAATATGGATCAAAGAATAAAAATTATAGGGAACATTGAGAATCACATAAAAAAGTGGATCAAGTATATACCTTGCTTAAGAAATTGCCACCTCTACCTCGGAGCTTATCGACCTCATAGATCGTAGCGTGGAGCGTTCCATGTAGCACAATATGCGCCATTAATTCTCAGTTTTGGCCACTCTACACAAACAATTCAAAGAAAATAATGACAACCCAGTTATAATCCGATCTCATTCACATACGAAAACCCATAATAAAAAACAGTGAAAAAGGAGGAACTAAGTCACTGACCGTGTGTGGAGAGAGATCTGATGAGAATGAAAGTGAGGAGAATTATGAGTATGGATGATGAGGCTGGCTGAGATCCAATCTATATAATGTACTGTAAAGTCAATAAATTATTAAATAAAAACCAAGGCCCAGACCCAGACCACAGAAAGATAGAGAGAGAGTGATCCGGTATTACAGCTCTTTATATGTAATTACCCTTTTCCGCGGACACCATTCGACCAATCAATTAATTACCATTTATAATTTTATTATTACATTTTTTATAAACTAAAAAAATTAATTTCATTTTCTCTTCTTTTATTTTTTTCATACTTCAAAAAAATCAAAATTATATTTTACTATGTTTGTATCATGTCAAATTGGGCAAATATATAACAAATTTGTGTTTTTCTCATCATATTTATTTCTATAATCGATATGATTTATATGTGAATATTTGCTGGTAAATCCGAAATATTCTCTTAGTATAGAATTTATATTTTTTTTCTTTTTTTTGACAAAAGAGAATTTATATATTTTGTCTTAAGATAATATGTTTTGATGTATAATTTTTTTTATCATATTGATGTTTAGAGTATCTAGAGAGCTTTAAGCTTTCAAAATTCAATTGAATTTATTGGGATTTTAGTTGGAAGTCTTAAACTATTTTGATTTTTTTTCAATAATACTGATAATAATCATCATCATTTTAAGTGTTTTGTACACTTTTAATGCAACTACGTTTTATGTAACTTATGTAGCCCGATAAAAAAAAAAACTATTTGAAAAACTGATAAAATTATTCCAATATAAGCTATATTACGTAAAAAAATTATTAAAAAAAAGATAATTTAACTATATATTTGTAGTTTCAAATAATTAAAATTTTATTGGAATGTTATTTATATGTATTTTTAAAAAATTACAAGTTGTGACATTTTATTTAATTAGAATATTAGAATTTATGTGCTTTTAGTAATATAGGCATAGCTTAGTGTTACTATATCTTTACTTACAAAGATAATTTTTTTCTTCGAAAAGTAAAAGAAATATCTGTTAATAGGTCAATCGGACATAGTTTATTATAAAAAGGTAACGCTCATAGAGAAAAATCAACCAACATAAGCATAATCAGTTATTTACAATAATCAATAGAAAGAAAACTCTAACAACAACTTCAACGAAATGTCTAATTAGCCACAAACGGTCAAGTTTCCAATGAGTGTGAAGTAAATTATGTTTAATTTCCAAATGGACATATGATAGATTAACCCCACCAATTGTCACTAGCCAATAATCTTACAATAGAAGGTAGGAGATAACAACTCCATTATTCAAACTAGGAATAAGAAAAATAAAACAACGACCAACCATGTTCACATGCCCTGACACTAGATATCAGAATGTCACGTAACACAGGGCCAATAGAAATCGAGGAATCCCCTAAATCAAACAGCCAAGGAAAGAAAAATCGAGACTCCTAAATAAGCAATTTGCGCAGATTGATGAACCACCAACCACCCAATAAGAATCAAAACCATCATCCCTACCATTATAACTACTAGCTCCACTAATCTAGCAAGGTAGTGGTTGAAACCCACCATTATTTTTAAATTTAAACAAAATAAAGCCAACAAAACTAGGCAAACAAATAACACACCTAAAATAAAAATCAACTACCAAACAAGTGTAGTTTTAGATTTACTACCTCTCGTCAACCTTCATATAATTATCCAAAACAAAAGGCCCATGTAATGTCATACTAATCCAGGACCGTTGCAACATTTGTTTAAAGTAGTGTTGGACTCGCTATGCGAGTCATTTGGACTAAAACGTGTGATTAAGTAATTAATGGTTCATGTATTAAAAAAATTGGTCAAAGAAGTAAATATTTTCATTAAAAGTTTCAGTTTGTACATGGGATCCCAAAATTAAGTTTAAAAGTTATTTACAACTCAAAATATTACAAAATAAGCCGACCTAAGCGACAAAATAAGGTCTAAACCCTAGTTCCTCCCGAATACCTGACCATGGCGGTCGAGCAGACTGCATATGTACACCCCACCCCTAAAGCTCTCAAACTCATGGCTGGTCCAGCTTCTCCTTACTCTTACCTACACTACATAGCACTCGTGAGTCAAGGCTCGCAAGAAAACTTAATTAAACAAATTCAGATAGACAACCTAACATAAACAACATGCTTAACAGTAATAAGTGTACTCAAGCAGACACATTATCCAGGTATGTGATCGTAGAGTCACACAAGTGCATATCGCACATTTATTTATTCAAGTGGCATCCGAGCCAGACAAGTGCATACTGCACTCCCAGGGTGGCCTAGCCATGGCAGCCTGCGTTCTGCACGCATAGTCAGACCATGACTCATAAGCCAAACTTTCCAATCAAATACAATCAAACAGATAATTCACATAACACATTCATTTATGCTTAACCAAATATTCAGAGAGACATGATTATAATCATATTCCATAACCGGGGATCGAGCCCTAATCACAACCACGGTGTAGTTTTCTTATCTTAGGTCTTGTGTGAATGGTGAAACGACCCCGAACCGGGTATTTTAACTCCGTTGTGACTTTTCCACTAAATTGCTCACTAGGATCGTCTCGTGCCAAATAACACAAATATATCCATATAATAATGTGGTCTTAATCATAAAGCACATATCATTATAAATATACCATCAGTGGGTCAAAATTATGAAAATATCATTTCTAACAAAAATGGGCCCACAAGCATATTTATCACTCTTTAGCATGCATGAACAATCATATCATAATATAACTCGTATAATGCACATAAATGTTCATATAATCACACATAAATCATATTAACATATAAAAATCCAGTTATGCCATCTTGACTCACTAATCCAAGTACTAAGCATTGTTAGCAAATTTGGGACGTTACAACCCTTAACTCATAATCTGACCTTAATTAAACAGATCCTCCCGACGATGGCAGCAAACACCTCGACGACGGCAGCACCCACACAAAGCCAAAGCTCTAGCATCGCTAACCTTCGGAAAGGAAAAATCTCGCCCCCAACGAAATACAAGAAGTAGAATATCCAAAGCAGTCACCTTCCATGTTCAACCCTACCAACCCAACATCCACATACATCCTCTTCGAATTCCCTCTCCCCTAATTATTAATACTATTTTTTTTACAAATTATTAACAGCATGTTTATAATAAAGATAATTTTATTAAATAATTTTGTGATAAGATTTAGTTATATAATTAAATAATATATTGAAAAAATAATATAAAATCTTATCATATATTTTTTATGGATGAAATTATTAAAATTAATCTAGTCTTCAAAAGAATAAGAATAAAAAGAGAATGATTGATAATTGAATCGCCTACAAAGTTTGCAGGTTACGAGTATTTTATATATGAATCGTGACAAAAAATTAGGATGTGAAGTAAAAATAATAATGGAAATTTATAGTAAAAATCATTAATTAGTTCAAAAGTTTGTACTTAAATCATTAAGTAGTTTTTTTGTGGCAAAAGTTAAGAAGTTGTGTGAAAGATTGCACTTAAGTTATTAAGTTGTTTTTTTTTGGACAAAAATTAGTAAGTAATATAAAATGTTGCACTTAAGTGACTAAGTAGTTGTTTTTATTACAAAAGTCACATTTTACACAAATTTTATCTTAATTTTAATTAATTATAAAATATCTAAAAATATATATTCATAACATCAATATAATAAATAAAATCTATTTTAAAAATAAAAAATAATTTTAAGTTTTCTAATATAAAAATATTATTCACTATTAGTTTATTTTTTTTAAATAATACAATTAAATTGAAATAAAACTGGTTTATTTAAAATTAAATATTTTTTCATGTTATAACTTTTGATTTTTTTTAATTTGTAAAATAAATTTCAAATAATTTTTCAATGTTAGAATTATACATTTTTATACTTTTATTAATTAATTAAAATTAAGATAAAATTAGAATAAAATATATCTTTTGCAAGTAAATTTTTTTTAGTGACTTTAGTGTAATATATCAAATTTTTTACTAGCTTTTGCTACCAAAAAATATTTTTAATGGTCTAAATGCAATATTTCAGCTTACTTATTAATTATTACTGTAAAGTAAATTACTTAGTGACTATACAATTTCTTAAACTATTTAATAATTTTTACAGTAAATTATCCAAATAATAAATAAAGGATTAAATTCGTATTTCCCCATAACAAATCACTGTTTTTTAATTTTGAAAGCAAGGAAAAACGATCGATTTTCACGTGGAGCAACTTTGTTTTTCCACCGACCTTCCTTGGAACAATAAAATCATCATTCCACTCTCATGGACTTGTAGACTCCATTACTGAAAAAATAATAGTAATAATCAATGAAGCAAAATGAACCTCGTGCAATGTATTTTTCCTTGTTTAAATTATTATTTTTCGTAAAATGAATACTAGATTTGTATTATACTTTAATATAATATTTCATTGATTAAATGAATTTTACAAAAAATGATTATTTAATTTAAGTGAGGGAATGATATCTTATTTTATATAAGTTATTTGATATAATGTTAGATTAAATAATGTTACAAATATCACATGTTGCAACATAACAGTAATAATACATGCACACACAAATATTATAGACACTTATGTGATAAATCATTTTAACCAATTATATTTATTTAAGATGAACCCCACTGGTTAAAAGTGATTTGCCACACAAGTGTGTGTAGTATTTGTGTGCACATATATCATTATTCTTAATATAATATTGAAAGTTACAAAATTGGATATATGTATGTCCATATATAACATATTTGTAGTTACAAAATCAGTTACAAATTTGTAACTCTAAAATATTACTAAATAATGTACAGATTGAGAGTTACACATTTGAGATTGAATTTCACAAAGCCATAATATGATATGGCTGTTGAAGATGCGATTTTAACTCCTATTATGTGTATGGAGATTATAAAATCAAGAGGGAACGCGTTTGAGTATTGAAGGATAAAGTACACTACGGGGTAAAACGATAATTTGCATCCGACTCAGTTGTAGATCATCTACAGAGGATTGAATGACAAATTATGGTTGTAACAATGGATAACGTATTTACTTTAAGTGTAAAGCGTTTTATGAGTTCAATAGTGCAATTCCGAGTCTTTAGTGGAGTCACGAGGAATTAATAAGGTAGTAAAATTATTCGATAATAATGTTACGTTAACTTATTGGAGCTTGAATTTATGGGTTAATGATCCCCACAATGTCTTTGATTAAATTATCTAGATTGTCTCGATTAATTTATTTAATTATCAATTAGGACTGTCAAAATTATTTTGTGTTAATTTTGGACAATTATACTTAGATGTGGAATTTAGAGAAAAAAAAGATTTTGGGCAAATATATTAATTATGACAAATTAGTGTTAAATTGATAAATTGTATTAAATCAATCATCAAATTATAATTAGTTAATTTGAATAAATAATTTAATTAATTATTATTTAAATATAATTATAATTATATATAAACTTTTAATAAAATAGATTTGGTAACGTTTATAATATATATTATATTTATTTAATTAATTAATAAGGATTTTGTTTTATTATATAAGTATAGAAAATAATAGTATTTGAATTTGAAAAGTTTTTATGCTTTGAATTTAAAAATGTAAAATTACCAAGGCTTGGAAAAATATATAACATTTAGCCATATATGGATTTTTAAGCTATTATTTTAATTATTTAATTAAATTAAAGCTAAAATGTTGCTATAAATAGGGATTTAAGTCTAGAGTTGTTAAAAAATATGTGAAAAAGCCTAGACTCAAAAGAGACCTATTGTGGTCGCCCATCACTAATCTCTTCTTCTCCATAATTTTGAGAATGGTCTACCCTAGTGTAGGTGAACAAAAGAAATTGTGGAAGATTGTATAGTTTGAAGATATAGTTCACTCTCTTGTTATTACTTTGTGACAGAAAATGAACAAGGGTTAGAGAGAGTGAAGGAAGATGTATCAATATACGCTGAATAAAAGTAAGATTTTTAAACTCTATTATTTGATTTACTTTATGAAAGTCATTAGAAACATGTTTCTAGGTTGTTTTATATGTTAATTTGTTTAATATATGAAACATACATGAAAATATTTATGATCATGTCAAATATATTATTAACATTAACATCTCAAGTAACTCTCTAATCTTCATTTTAATTCCATAAACATCAAATTAAATAGGGGTGTGCAAAAATCATCTAATCCAATTACAACCGACCACCAAAAATTTAATATCCAATTATGCTTGTAATGGATTGGATCAGATTTTGAAGATCCAAATTGGATCGGATTAGTTGTTGGATGATATATGTAAAAATCCAATAAAAATAAACCGATCCAATTGCATATATATTTTTAAAATATAATTATTTATTTAGGAGTATGCTTATAATTTAAGTTGTATTTGTATGGTGATGTATCATTTTGAACAAATTAGACTTTTTATTTATAATATTATGAATTATTTGAACAAATTAAGCTAAATAAATGCTAAAAAATATTAGATGAATTTAATCTGATCAAATACATAACCGATGGGACACACCTAATGGATAAAATCGATCCAATCCAATGGATAATTGAATCGTATCGGTTGAGGCAAATTATTTTGATTGGATTGGTTGTAAAAATCTAACATCTAATGGATAATTGGATCAAATCGGATATGCCTAAAAACAGTGGATGCGATCCAATGAAAACCCTTACAATTAAACATTGGTAATAACCATGGGGATTGGTGGAATTTAAAATTCAAATGGTGTCTCAAAACTCTATAAATAGGAGCATAATACTCACTCATAAGACACACTATTTTTTATCCACAAATCATTTGGCTGTAAATACACTATAGAGCATTGATAATTCCATAAAATTATTTACTTGTGAGATCCCTTAGTGCTTAGATAATAGGGAAAATAAGTTTTTAGACAAAGGTTTTGAACTTTGTTCAAATTGGTGATCCTCATTACTCTATACTTTAGTTGTGTGAGAGTTTATGTTCTTTCTATTATTCTATTTCATTATTTTGTTTTTCTTGATCTTATTTTAATTTGAATTTGTAATCTTTTTCTTTTATTTTTTATTTGCTTGTATTTTATTCAATTGAGTTTTAATATTTCTTTAATCCATTGACTTGGCGATTGTATTTGTTTTGCTTGGATTTATATCAAGATTTTCCATATTTTCATTTAATAATATATATTATCTGACAAAAGGTTTAAGAGGAAAAAAACAAGTAAAAAGAAAACGAGGTGGCATGATGATTACTTTCAATAATGTGCTCTTTTTTCTTTATCATAAGAAAAGTACTGCCACTCTGCCCCCATTACTGAAACTTTATGAGTTACATCCAAATCCAACTGTGAGTGATTGGCTTATATATAATATAATGCGCATCAAATGGTTCTAGAACTGAGTTTAATATTCTTTTATTTCAAAAATATTTATTTGATTAATGTGTTAGGAAATTTATAAGGTTGGGCCTTAAAAAATATCCTTGATAGTAGGGTTTTTTTGTGTTATAAATCTGTGAATAATTTTTGGCGTTATATTTTTTATAATCGTATATATTATAGTATTTTTTAGTATCCTGCAAATTTAAAAAAAAATTCTAAATAATTAGTTTAAAAAAAGGTCGTTCTACGCGTGACTAATTTTTTTTATGCACGTGGAAAACAACATGTTTCAACTTAGTTTTTAATACTGTAAATTATTCAGAATTTTCTGAAAATTTGTAGGATACTCTAAATAACTACAATATACACGGTTATAAAAAAAAATCGCGTCGAAAACTGTTCACAGATCAGAAATACAAAAGAGTCTCACTAGTAAGGTTTTTTTTTAAGTCCCTACCATATAATCCTCCAATGTGTTTTACTTAATTTAGATTGATTACATTTACATACATTAAAAAAATTAACGTGTAAATTGAAAGACATTATTTTAAAAAAAAAAATTAATGTATATTAAACTATTTATAATTGGGGTATTATATTTGTACTCAAAAATATATATAGACACTCCATTAATTAAAAAAAATCATTTTAAAAATCATTTTTAACACTTTTTTTGCATTATTTTTTGACATTTTTGAATTCTTTTTTTTTTTTTGTTAATTTTAATAATTTTATTTTATCTTGTTTTCATAAATTTTTTAGAAAAAAAAACTCTTACTTTAATGAGTTTTTTATATATATTTTTTGTATTTAAATATTTATTATTTATATGTATCTTTTAGAATATAAAAAAGAAAAAAAGTTAGCACAAGTTGAACAAAAATATATATTATATATTAATTTTTAATAAAAATTAGGTATCTTAATTAAATTATGGGATGCAAATATAATTAACATTTGTAATTAGATTGTAACTAGCTTAGTGGTGAGGTGTGAGGTAGGGCCACTAAGACTAGAGATATTGCGTTTGAGTAATCTTAGGGCCTCCCTAAAACTATAAATATAGAGTATGTGAGTTTGACTTTTTATTTTGCATAAAAAAAAAGTTGCCCCACAATGTAAAGTACTTTAAAAATATATTTTTTATTTAATATGTAACAAAATTTAGTTTTTGAAATTAATTATTAAAAAAACGAGTAATATATTTTTGTTTGAGAATATTTTTTTTAGTGTGATATGTAGAGTATTTGGTTGGAGATTAAAAATAAAAATAGAATAAAAGATAAAGTAAAAGTGATTTTTGGGTTCTTAAATTTAAAAACATATTTAAATTCATTGAAATGTTTTTCCTTCTTATAATTAAGTTATTGATTTAAATAAAATAATAATAAATTAGACAGAGTTAATTTTCCATTTAGATTTCATCTATTTACTTCTTATTCATATGATTTCTCAAATGAATTGGTTAGGACTATAATTAAGTTTTTTTTGAGTCATTTATAATGATGGTTTTTTTTATTACAACAATGCTTCTTTTATATTTGAGGAAATTACACTAAATATGGGATCTTTTTTTAAACTTTGAAAAATATGCCCATTTTTTTTCTCTAATTTTTTATGGCATATTTTCTTGTTTACATTTTTATTAGAGTTTTTTTCTCATATATTTGTAATATTTTATTTGTATGACATATTTTATTTTTTATACAGTTGTAGTAGCTAGTTTTAATATGTTTTGAGATTATTTTTATTATTTTTTATCATTCATATTTTATAAAACATTTTTTTACATTATTCTTTGAAAAAAAATCTGAAATTGTAATGCCTCAAAATTCCTAATGTAGTTTAATGGTTGGTTTAGTAAACTAGGAGGACTATAATTGATTTATTATGCCATTAAACAATTATATGCATGTTTATGTGAATTATATTATAATATGATGTTATGCATGCATGTGGGTCCACATTTCGTCACAGGGGTATTTTGGTAATTTGGCCCGTTGAAGGCATATTTGTATATTGTGGTGCATGTTTGTGATTTATGGATGAGACTCCATTATTATGTGAATATGTTTGAGCTATTCAGCATGAGACGATCTTATGATGCAAGTCAGCGGTTTTGTCATAACGAGGTCAATTAATGGGATATTGGATAATGAGAATGATTATTTGATGATATATTGGGAGTTAGTGAGATTATGAGGAAATTCTGGGAGTTTTGACTATTTTGTCCCTGATGGTGTTTTTGGGACCCCGAGCATTAGGATTTATTTGAGATTGCTTAAGCTTGAAGTTACCTGTCAGAAGGAAAACCACGTTCAAGCACCTTTTCTCTGGCACCCGTTATCCTTTTTGACCGTTCGTCGCATTTTCGAAGGAAACTTGGGTTTCAGGACTCAAAATCAAGTGAAGATCGAGGCATAGCGATCCTAGGAAAGATTAGAAGCTTCTTAAACGAAGGATTTACCAAGAAACAACTTGATCAAAAGTAATATAAGCTTTAAGTTTTGAGTTTTAGAGTTTCTAAGCTCTGATTGGGATTTTGTGTGTTGATGAGTTTTTGATTTGTTTGAGCCTCGGGATTTGATGATTTTGGATCATTGGGATGTTTGGGAATGATAACTCTACAAAATAGAGTTATTTTACCACTTCTTATGTGCTAATTGTTGCTTAATTCTTGAGTTTTTAATTGATTTATTAAGTTGTTAAGTAATTTTGAATTTAGTAGTCTTATCATGATTTTATATACTTTTGTGTGTTTTTATAAGTATTTTGTTGTAAAATATTGTAGTTAATTATTTGAATTATTATTGTTAAGTTAGTGGTAAAAAAAATATTGTATTATTGAACTTAAATGTAAAATATAAATTAAGTTATAATTAATATTTTCAAAGAATTAAATTGATTTATTTTAGAGTTGAACATATTGTATTATGATTTATTTTATATTTATTTTGTAGGGAATGCATGCTCTTGAAAAGCAAGAAAAATAAAGAAAAAGTGTGGCATTTTAAGGACAAGCAAGAAAAATTGGCATTTTTCCCCATGGCCCAAGCCTTCCAGCCGTGCACCACCTGCCCAACCTTCATCAGCCCACATTTGGGCCTTCTCCTCTCCAAGTCTGCACCAGTTCCAAGGCCCAGCCATTTCCCAGCTATCTGCTGCCTCTCTTCCAGCCATGACTAAAGCACCCCAGCCATGCACTCCTTCAACAATCACATATGATGCTCCCCCAGCTCCTTTCCACGTGACCCATTTGCAGCTGCTCCAAAGGCCATGCTTCTCCACGCCAGTTGTCCTTCAGCACACTTTCTGAAGCCCCAAGATCATCAACAAAGCGGCCCAAATGCCAAGGCCCAACCACCACCGAATTCACTGAACACACAGCCACCAAAAGGCCAAAACTCACATTTTTATTCCCAATATTTTTCACTCAAATATCAATTCACTCTTCCCTATTTTTCTTACCTAAATAAACATTCATAATTTATTTTCTTACCCTAGCTTTTCACTACTCTTTTACCCAACCAAACATTTCATCTTTCCAATACTCTTACACTTACTCTATTTATCCTACCACTTCCCAACAACAATTAAATTAATCAATTTATTTATTTTAATATAATTAATTTCATCTCCATATTTTGCCTATAAATAGAGTCTTGTAAGACCATTTGGGGAGCTCTTCTCCATCTTTTCAACATCTTCTATACATATTTTTCTCTCTTCTTTTCACTATTTTCTCTCTACCATTTTCATCTTTTGAAGAGCATGTCAAGTATGTTATTTTGTAATTTTTATTTCAATCTAGTTATGAGCTTCTAATTTTTTTCAAAGGTTATTAAGATGATGATGAAGCAAAATGTAACTAGATAGTATTTTTTTTTATTGTATGTTGATTTCCCATTTGTGTAACATTGTTTATGGATTTTTCTATCAAAGATATGCATTTTTCATCTATTATTGAGTGTTAAAGCATATTACACTTAGTTCTTCATTATGCAAAAAATATGATATTCTTTTATTAAATGTTTTTCATTAAATTGTTCACATCTAATTCTTAGAGCATAAGTATCATATTTTGCCTAAACATAATCTCTTTGATTTTTTGTAGTTTCATTAGGTTGTAACACAACTAATGCTTAGAAATTATATTATTTATAAGTGAAGAAAAATCCTACATTTTTTAAAGTAACTTGTGCTTGAATAGAAAATGTATTTTGAAAAAAGTATAGTGTGATTTATTTCAACTATATCTAAACTTAGGAATCAATATACTTATAAATACTATTGAACTTGCATTTTGTGGATTCTAATATCTTAATAATCTTATTTTACATATCTCATTTGAAAACCATTTTTCTATTTAATCTTAAATCTTTTTATTACTTGTCTTTTATTTTTTCTAAAACAAAATCTCATCAAATATTTGGAACTAGGTTAGAATATTCTTGCTTTGTTTGAAATAGTTTCTTTTGATGTTAGTCAACTCCCATGGGTTCGACCTCGTACTTACATGAACATTATATTCCGAAACGATTCGTGCACTTGCGAGTTTAAATATTAAAACACCCTCTTTTGGGATCAACAGGGAACTTTGATTTTTGGATTTGGAGATGTTTAAGTAGGTTTTTGGAAGGATTTAAAAGTGGAAAATCGGGGTTATGGCTGAGTTTCCAGGTGGGGCCGCAGCCCAAACTTGTTGCAGGTGGGCGGTGGAGCTGAAGGGCCTGGGGGCTGCTGTGCTTGGGAAGGAGGGTCGCGGCTGTAACATCCTGGATAGCCAAGACCGCTACACTGTGTGTTTATAAAGATGCTGGACTTGCTAATCAAGTCATTTAGTTAAAACGTGATACTGAAACCACTAATGAACTAGGGCTAAAAGGTTTTGGTCTCAAAAGTGTACATTCTATATAACAAAACATTTTATACATGGGATCCCAAAAAGGAACAACGTTCGAAAGTCAATTTACAAAATTTCCAAAATTTAAACAACCATTAGCCATTCTAAGGCAAAACAGACATTTCTGGTTCCCCTGCTCTTGTCTCCCCTCAACCGTGGCAGCTGAGCAGCTGGTCATGTACATTTAGCTCACAGACCTCTCCAAGTCAGGGCTGATCAAGTTTTCCCTTGCCATTACCTGCACCATGTAGCACCCGTGAGCCAAGGCCCAGCAATAAAATATAATATGCTTCACAAACAATCAACAACAGATGAATAATCCTTTACGCATGACCAGACACTTAACATTCCACATTATTCACATAGCATGTATTCAGAATCAAAGATGCAACTAAACATTAATAAAAATTAAGTCACATGATAGTTAGGGCCAACAACTTAGGCCGCACCCTCTGTTTACCCCACTGACTCTGGCCCGCTTAAACCGAGCTCAATGCATAATAAGCTGTCCTCGGCTACCAGTGGCCGAGCCGCGCCCTGTATGATAGTGTAACCCTTGGCACTCTTAGGCCGTTGGCTTACGGTGTACATGGCATAATACCACCCTTTCAAAGCATACATATTAGGGAACCCTTAGTCCCACCACAAATACACAACCGGGTGCAGTTTTCTTGCCTTTAATTTCCACGTTCACTAACTACGAGCGACGTCCATCGAGCACGATCCGTTTCCCGAGCCCTAGCTTAACACCTAGTCACAACCAAGGTAATGGACTCCATTAATATTCAAGTAAAGGTTTTCAGGTATAATTCTAACTTTCGGGACATCGAGTTCCACCAAACACAGTGGTGGAATCGATCCCGAGCATCCTAGGTTAGGTTCCCGCGCTTAAAATCCCCAAAAGATCAAAAATGCACCTAAGGGTTGCGGCCCCTGCAACCTAGCTGCACCCACCCTTGAAACAGAAACCAAGCCCCTCTGCATGCAGACACGTACCGCGGCCCTGCCCTGTGGCACCGTGGCGCTCCCCTTCGGCAGAGCCTCCCTGGCTCATTTGCTTCGTAGGGCCGCAGCGCTCTAGAACAGAGTTGCGGCCCAACCCTTCGTGCCCAGAAAACCCACCATTTCCAACATCCTAATCTTATTCAAAACCATCCAAAAGCACCCTAATTCCAAAACCCATTAATCACAAGACTTTTAGCATGATCCTAACAACATAATCCAATAGAAAACCTAGTTTAAAACTCATTAAAATCCCATTTTGATTTCTGAAACCCAGGTACTTAAGAACACAAAAACCAGCAATGGAACACCAGAGTTCAGCCATTAATTCATGGATTCAAGCTTACCTCCACAGCAGAATCACCTCTCTAAGCACAATCCAAGCCAACTCCCAAGCCTTCCCACCTTAATTCAACCTTGGTTTATGGTTGAATTCCATTAGCTGAAACTGAGCTATTTTCCCAAAACTCCAACCCAAATCATAAAGTTCTTAGCTGAGTTTCTTAGGTTCTAATGGTTTTCTTTGAGAAGAAGAAGAGAGAAATAAAATGGGTCAGTTTGTCTCTTTTGTTCTACTGGTTTCTATTATACTTAATCAACCTTGATTAATTAAGTTAATCCCGGTGCTCGGGGTATCGAAAACGTCCCTGAGGGCAAAATGATAAATTTCCCCAAAATTCTCGCCTAAGCTTCTGTAACTACCATTTCTTTTTACAAATACATTACAACAATTATGAAAAATATGAGAAGATATTTTTATTCATACTTTTGAGTGCATTATAATGCTAACCGAATGCTAGAGCTATTAAGTAAAGTGGAAGAATAACTAATGAATATGCAACTATAACATTCATGGGCATTTCATTAGTATAATACCCATAGAATGATGCTAAATACAAACAAACAATCACTAAAGTTATGAAAAATAAAGAGAAATTCATGTTTAGATGATGAATTTTATCTAGAAGGGGTAAGAGATGAAGAAGTTTGCAAATAAATGGTTGAAAGAACAAGTATTTATAGGACAAAAAAACTAGCCGTTTATGACCGTTGGTGAATAGTGATCCTGACCATTGGGGATATAGTTGTTTTCTATTATGGGATTTTAACAATTCTAAGTTGTTGAAGTAACCAACAGGTGAGAATAATTAATTTATGGGTGTTAGAGAAACATTTTCAGAAAAAATTGTGAGTAAAAAATGTTAAACTAAGTAATATAAGAAGATTGAGAAATTTTCATTTTTTTACTATTCACCGGGTACTATTCATAGTGGGTCCCATAGTGGGGTCCACAAGGGTCCCACAGTAGGGTCCACATGGGTCCCACAGTAGGGTCCACATGGGTCCCACAGCGGGGTCCACCCCATGGTTCCCACATGATGATGCAGTAGTGATATAATGATGACTTTAACAAACCACCATGTTTATATTTTGAATATTTTATTATTCCACTATGCTTTATATTTTAAATATTTTATTAGCATAGTAACCCAAAATTTTCCTATAAATAGCCCTTCCAAAACTCATCTTGAAATCACAAAAAACCTCATTTTCCTTTCTCTTACTCTACCCAAAAATCTTCTTAACACGCTTCTAAAGTTCTAAACCTTGAAGATCTAGGCAAAGTTCTGTTCGAAACGCTAGCCTACGAAAACCTTTTAGGTGAGCTCTTTCCTGAGCCTTTCATTTCAGTTATTTAGTTATTATATATGTATAGATTATTTTACTATGCCGTTATAATGCAAAAAGTTATATATAGATTATTTTACTATGCCGTTATAATGCCAAAATTTATATAGATTAATTTACTATGCCGTTATAATGCCAAAAGTTATATATAGATTATTTTACTATGCCGTTATAATGCCAAAATTTATATATAGATTAATTTACTATGTCGTTATAATGCCAAAAGTTATATATAGATTATTTTACTATGCCGTTATAATGCCAAAATTTATATATAGATTATTTTACTATAATGCCAAAATTTATATATGGATTATGTTACCATGCCATTATAATGACAAAGTTATATATAGATTACTTTACTATGCCATTAAAACGCTAAAATTTTTATTTGGATTATTTTACAATGTCGTCATATTTTACAAATGCCAAAATTGAAATATAAACTATTTTTTTTATGTATCTTTATAATACTAAATTTATATAGGCTATGGTCACACTTTGGACTATTTGGACTTTTATTATATGACCTTATTCCCTATTATTATGGACTGATACTATGACCTGGACATTTCCGTATGACCATGACCATGACTTTTAGACCGGGATCTTGCCATGGACATTTATAGTATGACCATATGTCTGGACATAAAATAAACAATAAAATAAGAAGAAAAGAAAAATAGAATAACAACAACTATAAACTAAAATTACATCATGTAGATTTTATGTAAGTTAATAGTTTGTGTTTTTATCAGGAAGCTAACAATTTCGGTTGTTTTATCAAGACGCAAGGTAAGTAGAATCCTCGTCTACAATACAAGTCTTTTATGTGTCTTATGTGCATTTATATGCTTTAAATGTTATTCTGACATATTGTTATGCATAAGTTATTTTTAAGAATGTTATATTTCTTATGCATAAGCACGCTTAATGTTCACAAACAAGTTATGGAAAGCGTTAAAGTAGAGGTGCTGCTTGGGAGACCTACGTCCCAAAAATGTAAGGAGGGAGATGTACGTCCCTATATAATGAATGTTTATGAGGGAGAAATTCCCTATTATCATGTTTATGTTCAGGTGGGAATGTGATTCCCTATGTAATGCCGGCAGCAGCATCCTCTAGGGCCCAAAAGAAAGGAAAGTGAAAGAAAGAAAATACATAACATGTTGCACGTTTATTTTAATGCATATGAGGTAGTTATTCTACTTACTGAGCCTTAGCTCATCAGATAATGCTTTGTATTGTAGGTAAGAGGCCCCAAATATAAATTATTGATGAGTATACGTGGAGCCAACATGACTGTACATATGGGGCTGACCTGAAGGGAGTGGAGTTCTGCTATGCTATTTTATAAATAAACGAGAAACTTGATTTTATAATTATATTTCATTAAAAGTATTTTGTGAATTTTATAATTTACTTAAAGCTTTAAAAGTATTTCATGAACGTTGTAATTTACATAAATCTTATCAATTTATCGGTTGGATACATCTTCATTTCTACATTAAGGTGTAGTAATGCCATGGAAATTATTTATAAAAGTATTAAGATTTGTATGTAAGATAAAGTTTTTATTTAGTTGTGAGTATTGTCCGGTTTGAAGTTATGAACATTAGTTTATGTGGATGCCGAAAATCCACCAAATAAGAAAAACACACAAAAGAAGTTTCTAGTCCCTTAAAGAAGTAAATAGCTAAGGGGCACCAAGGGCGCCAAGTACGCAATGAAGGCAGAAGGAAATTATAGGCCATCGAAGTGTTAGACACTCGCAGAGCTCTAGGCCTCATGAGGTCATTCCAGGCCTCCAAGCTGCATCACCTTGTTAGATGTGTTTGTCATGCACACATGGCCCTTATCCGTGCCCCTCGAAGTTAAGGCCCCAGCCTCGCGAACACCACTCCAGCAGCACCCCGCGCATGCCAACACCTCATGCGCCTAGCCTTGCCCCGAGGTGTCCCACACCAAGGACCTCACGCCAAGAAGACATTTCGCACCTAGGATGTATCCCATGTCTCAGCAAGGCATGCGCCTCGCGCCCCGCGCGCACCAGGGGCCTCGCGCCCGCGCGCATCAGGGGACTCGCGCCCGCGCGCCCATGCGCCTCGCGCCTCGCGCGCACCAGGGGCCTCGCACCCGCGCGCATCAGGGGCCTCGCGCCCGCGCGCCCATGCGCCTCGCGCCCATGCGCCTCGCACCCGCGCGCATCAGGGGCCTCGCGCCCGCGCGCCCATGCGCCTCGCGCCCATGCGCCTCGCGCCCCGCGCGCACCAAGGGCCTCGCGCCCCGCGCGCACCAAGGGCCTCACGCCCCGCGCGCACCAGGGGCCTCGCGCCCCGCGCGCCCATGCGCCTCGCGCCCCACGCGCACCAGGGGCCTCGCGCCCCGCGCGCACCAAGGGCCTCGCGCCCGCGCGCCCATGCGCCTCGCGCCCCGCGCGCACCAGGGGCCTCGCGCCCATGCGCCTCGCGCCCCCACGCGCACCAGGGGCCTCGCGCACCAGGGGCCTCGCGCCCCGCGCGCCCATGCGCCTCGCGCCCCGCGCGCCCATGCGCCTCGCGCCCCGCGCGCACCAGGGGCCTCGCGCCCCGCGCGCCCACGCGCCTCGCGCCCCGCGCGCACCAGGGGCCTCGCGCCCCGCGCGCACCAGGGGCTCGCAATGAGGTATGGCCTTTCCCATAGCCTCGTCCATGGCCTCGTCCATGGCCTCGTCCATGGCCTCGCCCATGGCCTCGCCCATGGCCTCGCCCATGGCCTCGCCCATGGCCTCGCCCATGGCCTCGCCCATGGCCTCGCCCATGGCCTCGCCCATGGCCTCGCCCATGGCCTCGCCCATGGCCTCGCCCATGGCCTCGCCCATGGCCTCTCCATGGCCTCGCCCATGGCCTCGCCCATGGCCTCGCCCATGGCCTCGCCCATGGCCTCGCGCCCATGGCCTCGCCCATGGCCTCGCCCATGGCCTCGCCCATGGCCTCGCCCATGGCCGCGCCCATGGCCTCGCCCATGGCCTCGCCCATGGCCTCTCCATGGCCTCGCCCATGGCCTCGCCCATGGCCTTGGAGGTGAGAATACTCACAAAGGGCAAGGTACGTGCATGAATATGGAATGTGCCTACAAACCTAAAGAAGTCAGAGTACAGATATAGTACCCTTACCAGACAAGTAGTGGGAATGCCAGGAGTGGTTATGCAAGAATAGGAGTTATGGTCCGTACGTCTACGGCCATGGGTCAGAGCCGACACCACTACCTCCTGCGCCACTACGCCTGCCACCCCGCATTAGACATGGGTACCGACAAGTAGTGGAGACATCCTCCTGACACCTGCTTCTGTACGGGGTGTACGACCACAACCTCTGAAGCCACTCCCCTGACACAGTACGTATGTACCACTTGGTCCCCTGGACCACTATGTATCTAAGGCCATTAGAGCCTACTATAAAAGGAACCCTAAGACCACCTGAAAGGGGGTTGGAAAATTCATTGTAAGCAGAGGCTATTGAGAAATATACCAGGATTTGCTCCATCATTTATCTGTGTCTACTTTTTCTTAAAGTTTATTCTTAGTTCTTACAAAAACCTCACTCGACTTACCTTTGAGTTTTCCGATCTAATTTCGTTGACGAGATTTCACCGTCAACAGTTTGGCGCCGTCTGTGGGAAGAACAAGCATCAAGCCAGTGTTCTTCCTTCATTTCCAACAAAGAAAGATGCTAAGACGTTCAAAACGCCTACGGCAAATACAAAAGGTGGAGGTTCACCGAGACGAAGTAGAGCGGAGGCCTTCCAAGAAAGACCCCCCTCTGCCCGAGCATGGAGATGGACCAGAAGAACCTCTTCCCCCGGAGGAGGAGAGGGAAGCATCATCCTCAGCTACCCAGCCCAACGGAGGTCATTCAGAGCCGCTAGTGTATCCACTTAACCGGCCCCGGTTGACCCCACGCTCAGGCCACCGGGACCCCAGTCCCTCGACGCACTGGCCAGGCAAGGGTCCCGGGGTACGCTCGGTAAGTTCCAGCTCAAGGACGCGCTTCTACAAGGATGAGATTCACGAGTTGCATAAAAAGACTAGGAGGCTGGAAACCATGATGGAGAACATGCAGAAGGTTTTAAACAACCTACGGCAAGGGAAGTCAAGCATGCCCCTCCCAAAGCATAAAGGGAAGGAGCATGAAGAAGGGGAAAACACTGTCCCCATAGACGGTGGGGGAACCCAACTTTCCGCCAGTGAAACCCCCCAGGCAAAGTACCATGGGGGACATAGGCCAACGAAGTGTCCCCAGGAGCATAGGCAGAGAGAAGATGAGGGTCATAAGAAAGATGCTGAAGTCCCCCCAAAAGGGTCACCCCCTGGCCTAAGAAAAGGGCTCCATGAGGAGAGGTCAGAAGTGAGAGACGCACCCCCCGCGGTTCCACCGAGGGACACAACCAAGGCTAGGCGCATGAGGAGGGGACTAGACACCAAAATGCGATGCCCTCAAGGCAAGATCACCACTGTACTTGGGGGGCACATGGATGGCGGAGAATTCGACCGTGATTCACCCTTCACAAGGGAGATTCAGGCTGAACAAATGCCCACTGGCTTCAGAGAGCCTCGCATGACTCCGTATGAGGGTACTACAGACCCAAAATATCACTTAGACTCCTTCAATAACTTGATGAGGTTAAGGGGGGTCAACAACAGAGCAAAATGTCATTGCTTCGTCGTTACTCTTAAAGGAGTGGCGTACAAATGGTTCAGGAGGTTAAGGCCAGGAACAATCAAGTCATGGCAACAATTCTCTGATGAATTTCTTCAGCAACACCATGCAGCGTGTGACTACGTCATGCCAACTACCAGCCTCGCTAACATCAAACAAGGCGAGAATGAACGTTTGAAGGACTACATCCATAGATTCGGTATAGAAGCAACAAAGGTGGGATGTTTAACCAAAGCAGAGCTCAAGATGGCTATTACAGCCGGAGTTCATCCAGGAAGCAAGTTATGGAGTAACATGCTCAAAAGAGAAGTTTCGGATTTGGACGACTTCTTCGACAGAGCACAGAAGTACATACGTGTGGAAGAAGGCCATAAGAACTTCCATGTCGAAGAGAGCGAACCTTCCTCCAGTGGCCATACTACCAGTATGTCTGGGGATTCCATATAGAAGGGGGGCATCGTGCTAGAGGGGTCCCTGACCAAATTAGAGATCGAACGAAGACCATCTAGCCATGAAAGTCTCCACCTGAGGGGAGATCACCTCAAAAGTAGACGCTTGCAAAAAGGGTCTCCAAAGTAGACGCTTGCAAAAAGGGTCTCCAAAGTAGACGCTTGCAAAAAGGGTCTCATAAGTAGACACCACCCAAAGGGGGTCTACAAAGTAGACACCCACCAAAAGGGGTCTACAACGTAGACACCTCCCAAAAGGGGTCTCCAAAGTAGACACCTCCAAAAAAGGGTCTCCAAAGTAGACGCCTCCAAAAAGGGTCTCCCAAGTAGACGCTATCCAAAAGGGTCTCAAAGTAGACGTTTCCGAAAAGGGTCTTAAAGAAGACGCTTGCAAAAAGGGTCTCAAAGAAGACGCTTGCAAAAATAGTACTATGCCTAATGACGAGAAGGACGCTTCTCGCAAGATATAATAAGCGCGCGCGAAGATATATAAAAGGATAACTAGAACCCAAGGGGTCAATATATCCTTACAGGTGCAACTAAGACGCATCGCAGAGAGGCCTACCGAACCCCCTTTTCGCGTGGGTTCCAAAGGACCTCGAACATGATAAATATATAAAAAAAAAAAAAGAAGAAGAATAAGAGAATAATAAAAAGGAGCGGAAGAGTCTACAAGAACGCCAAAAGGCCTCCCTATAGACTGGGGGGTAAGTGTGGATGCCGAAAATCCACCAAATAAGAAAAACACACAAAAGAAGTTTCTAGTCCCTTAAAGAAGTAAATAGCTAAGGGGCACCAAGGGCGCCAAGTACGCAATGAAGGCAGAAGGAAATTATAGGCCATCGAAGTGTTAGACACTCGCAGAGCTCTAGGCCTCATGAGGTCATTCCAGGCCTCCAAGCTGCATCACCTTGTTAGATGTGTTTGTCATGCACACATGGCCCTTATCCGTGCCCCTCGAAGTTAAGGCCCCAGCCTCGCGAACACCACTCCAGCAGCACCCCGCGCATGCCAACACCTCATGCGCCTAGCCTTGCCCCGAGGTGTCCCACACCAAGGACCTCACGCCAAGAAGACATTTCGCACCTAGGATGTATCCCATGTCTCAGCAAGGCATGCGCCTCGCGCCCCGCGCGCACCAGGGGCCTCGCGCCCGCGCGCATCAGGGGACTCGCGCCCGCGCGCCCATGCGCCTCGCGCCTCGCGCGCACCAGGGGCCTCGCACCCGCGCGCATCAGGGGCCTCGCGCCCGCGCGCCCATGCGCCTCGCGCCCATGCGCCTCGCACCCGCGCGCATCAGGGGCCTCGCGCCCGCGCGCCCATGCGCCTCGCGCCCATGCGCCTCGCGCCCCGCGCGCACCAAGGGCCTCGCGCCCCGCGCGCACCAAGGGCCTCGCGCCCCGCGCGCACCAAGGGCCTCGCGCCCCACGCGCCCATGCGCCTCGCGCCCCACGCGCACCAGGGGCCTCGCGCCCCGCGTGCACCAAGGGCCTCGCGCCCGCGCGCCCATGCGCCTCGCGCCCCGCGCGCACCAGGGGCCTCGCGCCCATGCGCCTCGCGCCCCCACGCGCACCAGGGGCCTCGCGCCCCGCGCGCCCATGCGCCTCGCGCCCCGCGCGCACCAGGGGCCTCGCGCCCCGCGCGCCCACGCGCCTCGCGCCCCGCGCGCACCAGGGGCCTCGCGCCCCGCGCGCACCAGGGGCTCGCAATGAGGTATGGCCT
Organism: Humulus lupulus; assembly: GCF_963169125.1. Taxonomy (NCBI): domain Eukaryota; kingdom Viridiplantae; phylum Streptophyta; class Magnoliopsida; order Rosales; family Cannabaceae; genus Humulus; species Humulus lupulus. The sequence goes on along the minus strand of NC_084800.1, from coordinate 23,720,841 downwards.
TTCCCATAGCCTCGTCCATGGCCTCGTCCATGGCCTCGCCCATGGCCTCGCCCATGGCCTCGCCCATGGCCTCGCCCATGGCCTCGCCCATGGCCTCGCCCATGGCCTCGCCCATGGCCTCGCCCATGGCCTCGCCCATGGCCTCGCCCATGGCCTCGCCCATGGCCTCGCCCATGGCCTCTCCATGGCCTCGCCCATGGCCTCGCCCATGGCCTCGCCCATGGCCTCGCCCATGGCCTCGCCCATGGCCTCGCCCATGGCCTCGCCCATGGCCTCGCCCATGGCCTCGCCCATGGCCTCGCCCATGGCCTCGTCCATGGCCTCGCCCATGGCCTCGCCCATGGCCTCGCCCATGGCCTCGCCCATGGCCTCGCCCATGGCCTCGCCCATGGCCTCGCCCATGGCCTCGCCCATGGCCGCGCCCATGGCCTCGCCCATGGCCTCGCCCATGGCCTCTCCATGGCCTCGCCCATGGCCTCGCCCATGGCCTCCCCATGGCCTCGCCCATGGCCTTGGAGGTGAGAATACTCACAAAGGGCAAGGTACGTGCATGAATATGGAATGTGCCTACAAACCTAAAGAAGTCAGAGTACATATATAGTACCCTTACCAGACAAGTAGTGGGAATGCCAGGAGTGGTTATGCAAGAATAGGAGTTATGGTCCGTACGTCTACGGCCATGGGTCAGAGCCGACACCACTACCTCCTGCGCCACTACGCCTGCCACCCCGCATTAGACATGGGTACCGACAAGTAGTGGAGACATCCTCCTGACACCTGCTTCTGTACGGGGTGTACGACCACAACCTCTGAAGCCACTCCCCTGACACAGTACGTATGTACCACTTGGTCCCCTGGACCACTATGTATCTAAGGCCATTAGAGCCTACTATAAAAGGAACCCTAAGACCACCTGAAAGGGGGTTGGAAAATTCATTGTAAGCAGAGGCTATTGAGAAATATACCAGGATTTGCTCCATCATTTATCAGTGTCTACTTTTTCTTAAAGTTTATTCTTAGTTCTTACAAAAACCTCACTCGACTTACCTTTGAGTTTTCCGATCTAATTTCGTTGACGAGATTTCACCGTCAACAGTTTATGTATTATTTAATAAAGTTTTTGTAAATTCAGAATTTCAGTAATGTTATATTCAGGTAAAACTTTGTTTTTACACTATATATATGTATGTAAAGAAAGGAGGTCGTTACAGCTTCCTAACCTCAAATATATCTCCATATATTTATTTCTATAATCCGATGGTCTAAATAACCACCCGATACCTGAAATACCCCTGACTTGTCCAAAGTCAACTATTAAACCCCGTTGTGACTTTCCCGCTATCTAGCTCCCTAGGGTCGGCTCAAGTTGCACGCTGCAGATCTACCCACATAATAATGTGGTTCTCACAGATATAACATTTAACCACACTTACATTCATATAATCATACAAGCATGCTTATCATATAATCATGCTTTAAATCAATAAATTCACACGTAAACCAATTATGCCCTCCCGACACACTAATCAAGGCCCTTGAGCCATATTAGTGATTTTGGGACGTTACAACTATCCCCTCCTACTGAGAATTTCATCCTCGAAATTTACCTGAATAGCTCGGGATACTGATCTCGCATCGCTGCCTCTAACTCCCAGGTCGCTTCCTCGACCTTGTTATTTCTCCACAACAATTTAACTAACGGAATCGTCTTATTCCGTAGAACTTTGTCCTTTCGATCCAAAATCCGAACTGGTCGCTCTTCATAGGACAAATCTGTCTATAACTCTAAGTCTTCATACTTCAGCACATGCGTCGTATCTGAAACATACTTCCGCAACATGGAGACATGGAATACATCATGAACTCCTGACAGCGACGATGGCAAGGCCAACTTGTAAGCCACCTGTCCAATCCTTTCCAGGATCTCAAAAGGTCCAAAAAACCGAGGGCTCAGCTTGCCCTTTACTCCAAACCTCCTCACCCTTCTCAGTGGTGAAACTCGCAGAAACACATGGTCCCCAACCTGGAACTCCACGTCCCTATGCTTAGGATCAATGTAGCTTTTCTGTCTACTTTGCGAAGCAAGCATTCTGGCTCGAATCTTCTCAATAGCTTCATTAGTCTTCGGAACCATGTCTGGCCCCAAATACTTCCCCTCACCCATCTCATTCCCAATGAATGGGTGATCTACACTTTCTCCCATATAACATTTCATAAGGAGCCACTCCGATCGTGGATTGGTAACTGTTGTTATACGATAACTCAATCAACAGAAGATACTTACTCCAAGATCCCTTGAAATCAATCACACACGCCCTAAGCATGTCTTCCAACACCTGAATCGTCATCTCAGATTGTCCATCAGTCTGAGGATGAAAAACTGTGCTAAACTTCAACTGAGTCCCCATGGCTCTTTGCAGAGCTCCCCAAAACTTGGAGGTAAAGATAGGGTCTCGATCAGATACAATAGACTTTGGAACCCCATGGAGACGTACTATTTCCCTCACATATAGCTCTGCATACTGCTCCACTGAGTACGTCGACCTCACCGGCAGAAAATGAGCTGACTTGGTGTATCTGTCTACTATTACCCACACCGAGTCACAAAGTCCCATTGTCCTGGGTAGTCCTCCCACAAAATCCATTGTGATGTCCTCCCACTTCCACTCTGGGATACCCAAAGGCTGAAGCAATCCCGCTGGTCGCTGATGCTCAGCCTTTACCTGCTGACATGTCAAACATCTAGCCACATACTCTACCACATCCTTATTCATCCCGGGCCACCAATATAATGTCTGTAGATCCTGATACATCTTCGTGGTACCCGGATGAAGCGAGTATGGCATAGTGTGAGACTCATCCAATATCTCTCGTCTGATCCCCTCATCTGCCATAACACAAATCCGTCCCTGATATCGAAGCATACCAGTTTCAGAGACAGAATAATCCTTAGCTGTCCCTGCTAAGATATGCTGCCTAACATCTTGCAACTGTGCATCCACCAATTGTCCTTCCTTGATCCTCTCTAGCAGAGTCGACTGCATGGTAATATTAGCTAACTCGCCTACCACTAATTCTATCTTTGCCTTGGCCATCTCATCAGCTAACTCTCTCGAGATCTGGGTGGAACTATACAATTGTCCTGGACCCCTCTTACTCAACGCATCTGCCACCACATTGCCCTTCCCTGGGTGGTAAAGGATATCGCAATCATAATCCTTAACCAGCTCCAACCAACGCCTCTGCCTCATGTTCAGATCCTTCTGAGTGAAGAAATATTTCAAACTTTTATGGTCAGTGTCTATCTCGCACTTCTCTCCATACAGGTAATGACGCCACACCTTCAGTGCGAATACCACTGCTGCTAGTTCCAAATCATGAGTAGGATATCGTTGTTCATACTCCTTCAGCTGTCGCGATGCATAGGCTATAACTTTCTCATTTTGCATCAGCACGCAACCTAAACCCATCCTCGATGCATCACAATAAACCACAAACTTTCCTTCCTCCGAATAAAGACTTAGCACAGGTGCAGAAATAAGTCGTCGCTTCAATTCTTGGAAACTGTTCTCACACTTCTCTGACCAAACAAACTTCTGATTCTTTCTTGTCAATTCTGTCATCGGTGAAGCAATCTTTGAGAATCCCTCCACAAACCGCCTGTAATAATCTGCCAACCCAAGGAAACTCTGCACATCCGAGGCGTTCCTTGGCCTCGGCCAATCTTTCACCGCTTCCACCTTGGACAGATCCACCTTAAACCCTTCTGCACCAACTATATGTCCAAGAAAAGTCACCTCCGACAACCAAAACTCACACTTCTTAAACTTGGCGTATAACTAATTCTCCCTTAACCTCTATAAAACCTGTCGAAGATGTTGCTCATGCTCTGCCTCTGAACTGGAGTATACTAGAATGTCGTCGATGAAGACAATAACAAATTGATCCAAGAAGTCCTTGAACACCCTATTCATCAAATCCAAAAAAGTTGTCGAGGCATTGGTCAAACCAAAAGACATGACCAAGAACCCATAGTGCCCATATCGCGTCCGGAAGGCCGTCTTCGGTATGTCCTCTTCTTTGATCCTCAGCTGGTGATAACCAGATCGTAGATCAATCTTTGAGAACACCGTCTTTCCCTGCAGCTGATCGAATAAGTCATCAATCCTTGGTAGAGAGTACTTATTCTTGATAGTCAACTTGTTCAATTCTCTATAGTCTATACACATTTTTAGAGTCCCGTCCTTCTTCTTAACAAACAACACTGGAGCGTCCCATGGTGAGTAACTAGGTCTGATGAATCCCAAATCCAGAAGCTCCTGCAACTGTATCTTTAGTTCCTTCAACTTTGCTGGTGCCATCCTATACGGTGCCCGTGATACTGGTTCTGTCCCCGGTGCTAACTCAATCTCGAACTGAATCTCCCTACGCGGCGTCAACCCTGGTAGATCCTCAGGAAATACGTCCAAAAACTCACACACCAATCCAGTCTCTCTCGGCCCTGTTGGCATAACCCTAGTAGTATCCACTGCACTGGCCAGAAAACCTATGCACCCCCCTGCAACAAATCTCTGGCTCTCAATGCTGATATCATGGGTACGTGGGGTCCACATACCGCACCCACAAAGACAAAAGGATCCTCGCCCTAAGGCTCAAAATTCACCATACTCTTCCTACAGTCAATAGTAGCCCCATATCTGACTAACCAGTGAATCCCTAAGATCATATCAAAATCCTCCATGTCTAACTTAATCAGATCCACCGAAAGTTCCCTACTATCAACCATAACTGGTAGTGCCCTAATCCATCTCCTAGAAACTACCAGTTCCCCTGTAGGCAACAAAGTCCCAAACCCTGCATTCCGATATTCACTAGGTCTACACAGTCCATCAATCACTTTACTAGAAACAAATGAATGTGTAGCACTAGAATCAATCAATACAGTAAAAGGAGAGCCAGCGCTAGAAAGCTGACCTGTAACTACCGAGGGACTAGCCTCGGCCTCTGCCTGTGTCAAAGTGAATACTCAAGCTAGAGTCAAGCTATCAACCTTTCTTGCTTCACTGTTGGGCAGTATTTCCTGAGATGCCCCACTGTTCCGCACACAAAACAAGCTTTGGCCCAACATTTGCCCCGGTGACGCCTTCCACACCTTGGGCACTCTGAGTAGGTTCGCTACGCCTCGCTGCCACCTTGATGGCCACCCCGACCCCTCCTATCAGGACCAACAGCGGTCGAAGTGTCAGGGGTCTTTCTCTTGAAGTCACTGGGGCCTATGCCCCTACCCGTCCCTGAATAAGGTGGCACCACTCTGCGACCCTCGCGCCTCACCGCACTTACCCTCCAAATCTTATTCTCCGCTTCCTTAGCGGTAAGAGCCTTCTCAATGACCTGGGAGTAAGTTTTTCCTCCAGGTACCGTTGCAATCCTAACATCCCGGGCTATCATAGCATTAAGCCCCCTGATAAATCTATCTTGCCTAGCAGCATTAGTAGGCACAAGATCTGGTGCAAACTTCGCAAGCCTGTCAAATTTTAGGGCATACTCTGTAACAGTCATATTGCCCTGCACCAAACCCACAAACTCATTAATTGTTTCTGCCTTGACGGCAACATTATAGTATTTCTGGCTAAACAAATCTCTGAAACCTTCCCAACTCAAAGTAGTGACATCCCTGGTCTGTGAAGCTACCTCCCACTAGATGCGGGCATCCTCTCTCAACATGTATGTGGCACAGGCCACTCTGTCATGCCCCTCTATCCTCATAAAATCCAGAATAGTAGTAATAATAGTCAGCCATTGCTCGGCCTTTAATGGATCAGGTCCTCCCTCAAAGATTGGCGGTTGCTGCTTTTTGAACCACTCATATAACGGCTCCCACCTGTTCCCAACCTCCCCAAATTGCACAACTGTTACCACTGCAGGTGGTACAATAGGGGCAGCACTCCCTAATGGAGCCTGCTGTCGCAATAAGCGAACCTGTTCATCCTAGCTCTGCAACCGAGCCTGCATATCTGCCATGAGTTGCTGCCAGTTCTCAGGGACTGGCGGAGGAATCTGGCCCTGGTCATCACCCCTGGTCCCGGACCTAGTGCCGGCTAGTCGCGTAGATTTTCTTGGACACATAGCTATCCAAGTCAATCTGCAATCAACGACTCGCCAGTCAGACCATGATGACAGGGTAAAAGCTTCCCCAAAATCCATCAAAGGAACATAACCAATCACAAACATTTAGAATATAGGCATTCATCCACATGCACCGGCTGCTGATAAGCATGCCCCAACATTACCACACCACAGCTAAGATAAAAGCATTCACCAATACACAATATGCAGTTAATCATCCAAATATTCATTTACATGCACAGCGATGCTAATAAGCATGCCTTAATATTTTCATACAACAGCCAAGGGTCAACCCCTATCAGTATCTCTTGCTTCCTATTGATCCGATAAATAATAACGTTCGTAGTTCATTCCAAACATTCAAGCATATATGCACATATACACATTACCAAACCCTAAATTTAGCTTGTCTCTAGCAACGAATGTACATGTCCAGCCGGTCTTTGGGAACCCTTAAACCTAGGACACTCTGATACCAAGTTGTAACGTCCTGGATAGCCAAGACTGCTACACTGTGTGTTTATAAAGATGCTGGACTTGCTAATCAAGTCATTTAGTTAAAACGTGATACTGAAACCACTAATGAACTAGGGTTAAAAGGTTTTGGTCTCAAAAGTGTAAATTCTATATAACAAAACATTTTAACATAGGATCCCAAAAAGGAGCAGCGTTCGAAAGTCAGTTTACAAAATTTCCAAAATTTAAACAACCATTAGCCATTCTAAGGCAAAACAGACATTTCTGGTTCCCCTGCTCCTGTCTCCCCTCAACCGTGGCGGCTGAGCAGCTGGTCATGTATAGGGCTGGGCATTTTTGAGATTGGGCCGACCAACTCGGCTAACCCAACCCGAAAATGGGCCGACCCAACCCAACAATTGCTGGCCGAATCTCACTCGGTCAATTATGCAGTAGCCCGATTTTAATTGGGCCGGCCACGGCCCAATACAATCCTAACCCATTCTACCCAACCCAGCCCGACCACCTACCGTAAACCCTACATATAATACATATAAAAGATAAACACATTAGACACCCCTGCCTCTCTTGCCTTCTCTTCTCTTCGGCTGCACCACCAGCACTCCAGTCCAGACCAGAGTTCACACATTGGTCCACTCCTCGGCAAAGCTCCACCAGCAGGCGAAGCTCACGTCGTCGGTCCACTGGTTCTCCAGTCCAGCAGGCGAGCTCACATCGTCATCGATCGGTCCACTGGTTCTCCTTTCCAGCAGCAAGCAAGCTCACGTCGTCGTCGTCGTCGGTGAAGGTGACAGGGTGAAGCTCCTCGGCGAAGCTCCAGCTCCAGCTCCAGGCGAAGCTCCCCGACGGCACGAAGCTCTAGCTCCAGCTCTCTCCAGGCATATATATATTATATATATAATGTAATATATTTTCTGAATATATATATGTATATTCTGTATATGTATATGTAATATAAGTATATATATAAACTAATGTATTATAAGTATATATATATAAACTAACTGTTAAATGTCATTATGTCACGTCGCCGGTCCACTGGTTCTCCAGTCCAGCAGGAGAGCTCACGTCGTCGTCGTCGGTGAAGGTGACACGGTGAAGCTCCTCGGCGAAGCTCCAGGCGAAGCTCCTCGGCGGCACGATGCTCTAGCTCCAGCTCTCTCCAGGTATATATATATATTATATATATAATGTAATATATTATCTTAATATATATATGTATATTATGTATATGTATATGTATATGTATTATCTGTAATATAAGTATATATATAAACTAATGTATTATAAGTATATATATATATATAAAAACTAACTGTTAAATGTGTGACTATCGTTTATCTGTATATATATAGACATTTATTTCTTTTTGAATATTAATATCTCAGTGTATGGGCCTTTGTAATATAAACGTGTATAGTAATAGTATTGGTTTCTTTTTGCTTTGAATCAATGATTGAGAAGGACATATATATTGAGACATTTTTGCTTTGATCAACATATAAATTTTCAGTGTTTGTTTTTTGGTTGCGCCACCAATATCAGCTATATATATATTTCCCCTGAAATTTATAGTACAAATAATAAGAAAATATAGCTATAGACTAGTTGTTTCCACCACTAATATGAGTAGTGAAATTTAAATTTGTCTGTTGGATGTGACCTTTATTAGTGACTAAAAATGTATATTTTATATAAAGACTAATGTATATACATATATTATGTCACTATTAGCTCAATTATTATTGTGAAAATTTTGAATTGTGTAACAAAGTAAAAATGACACATTAATCTCATGAGATCTCTTTAATTAAATTCTAAAGTGCCAATCATAATAAGTTAATTAAATTTCAAACTCATATAATTAAATAGAGATCATATATAAAGATTGGTTAAGTGCTGAAATAAGTGTTAAATATTATGATATTTGCTCAAAATCATACAATACAACTTATACAAGTGCTGAAATATTTTGATATTTGCTTAAATAAATTAGTGATGAAATAAGTAATTGTTTTTACTATGTGTAATGTAGGAGTGATGGACAAGTTTCTTAGCCCAACTTCCACCCAACTAGGTGAAGTGCATGATGTCGTAGACACTGCCCCAAAACCCACTCCAAACACAACTCCAAACACTACTCCTATTGATCTTAAGTCACCCAAAAAAGAAGTCGATGGTGAACCACCCACAACTAGGAAAAAGCCTACTAGGAACTCTACAGTTTAGGATCACTTTACAAAAGTGAAGGATGGGAATCCAAACGATCCTAGATGCACTTGTAACTATTGTGGGAAAGACTATTGTTGTGATAGTAGGAGAGTTGGAACAAGTAGTTTGTGGGTACATTTGAACAATCAATGTAAGAAGTATCCTTATAGGGTGGCTGATAAAAAACAAAAATTGCTTAGCTTTCAAAGTGGTAATGATGGTGGGGGAAATTTGTTGGCTGTGACCTTTAATAAGGAGAGATGTCGGAAAGCCTTAGCTAAGTTTGTGATCAAGGATGAGCAAGCCTTTAGTGTTGTAGAGGGTGAAGGCTTTAAAGAGTTTGTTCAGGATTTGCAACCAAAATTTGTTATCCCTAGTAGAAGGAGTGTGACTAGGGATATATCAATTATTTTGTGATGAGAGGGTTAAATTAAAGGAAGAGTTAACTAGAGCTGGGCAAAGGGTATGCTTAACCACTGATTGTTGGACCTCTTCCACCCAAATGGCTTATATGTGTTTCACTGCACATTATGTTGACAGTGATTGGAATTTGCAAAAAAGAATTATAATTTTTTGTCAAATTTCCAATCACAAAGGAGAGACAATCGGAAAGGTGATTGAGGCTTGTTTGCTGGGATGGGGAATAGAAAAGGTTTTTGCTGTGACTGTTGATAATGCATCAGCTAATGATGTGGCTGTTGGTTTCATCAAGAAGAGGGTGACTGCATGGAATGGATCTGTTCTTGACGGCGAGTTCATGCATTTAAGGTGTGGTGCGTACATAGTCAATCTAATTGTGAATGAGGGGTTGAAAGACATGCATGATTCAATCGCTGCCATTCGCAATTGTGTAAGATACATTCGGTCATCTCCTGCAAGGTTGCTAAAATTCAAGGCTTGTGTGGATAGGGAAAGAATTGATTACAAGGGGGGATTGGTTTTAGATGTGCCTACAAGGTGGAACTCCACTTTCATGATGTTAGATGTGGCACTTAAATTTGAAAAAGGTTTTGCAAGATATGATGAGGAAGATGACAAATTTGTGAGTTTCTTCATGGAAAATGAACATGGGAAGAAGAGGGTTGGGCCGCCAACTTCTAGTGATTGGGAGAGTGCTACTATATTTGTCAAATTTCTCTCAACTTTTTATGAAGTTACTTTGAAGTTTAGTGGCACATTGCATGTAACATCCAACAATTTCAATCATGAGATTTGTGAGATTCATACACAATTGAGTGACTTGGCGAGTAGTAGTGATCCTTTCTTATCCACCATGGCTACTAGTATGAAAAGGAAATATGACAAATATTGGGGTAGTGCAGAGAACATCAATCCCATGTTGTTTTTGGCTGTTGTGCTTGATCCAAGATACAAGTTGAAGTATTGTTTTGAGACTGTTTATGATGCTAAAACTGTTGCCAAGATTATTGTCAAGGTGGAACAAATCCTTCAACGACTGTACAATTCTTATAATGTTGAGGGTGAGAGCGATGGTGACAAGGTTAGTTGCTGGTTTTTTATTTATTATGATTTGTTTATATATGTTATTGTATTCTAACCCTAACTTTGTGTTTCTTTTTGTTTATATATTTAGGTAAGTAAAAGTGACTCACCACCAAAGGGTGGTGTCAAAGAAACTATTAGGAGGAGATTATTGGAAAATTATATGCAACAACAACAGATGTTTGTGACTGAGAAAATGAATGATGTTGATAAGTACTTGGCTGAAGAAACTATCAATCCAATGACTTTCTCATTTGATATCCTACTTTGGTGGAAGGATAATTCTCAAAGGTTTAAGATTCTGTCTATGATTGCTAAAGATGTTCTTGCTATACCTGTGTCTATTGTGGCTTCTGAATCTGCCTTAGTCCTAATGGATGTATTTTAGACTCATTTAGGAGTTCTTTGAGCCCAAAAATGGTAGAGGCACTAGTTTGCACTCAAAATTGGTTGAAGGGGAGTCATGAAGGGATTCAAACAAGGGAGTATTTGGATGATATACAAACTTATGAGTTTCTTGAAGAAGGTACACAAAATGACTTCTTAAATAATAATGTTCTTACTTTATTGTCTTTTATTTTCAATAAGTGTTTAAATTTGATTTTTGAATTGTAGACAACAAACTTAAGGACAAAGCGACAACAAAGGAGAAGACCAATGCACCCATCGCCATTGATCATTGATGGATTCAAGCTTTTTTTTACTCTATTTAAATTTCTATGAACTATCTACTTACTTTTATGGATGATTGTAATGATTTTAAGACTTGTATTTTGAATTTGGATGACTGTAATATTTAAGTTGTTAAGTACTAACTAGTAGTAGAAACTACTAAGACATATTTTCTTCATTTAGATTTTATCATCTTTTCTACATTATTGTTTGAATTTTGAATAGATTTTTTTAAATGGGTTATAACCCAACCCAACCCAACCCAAACCTTAATGTAATTAGTAGGGTTGGGTAACATATTAAAAATGTTTTAAATGGGTTAGAATTTTCTAGGCCGATGTAATTTGGTTGGCTCATTCAAACACCCCCAACCCGCCCAACCCAACCCATGCCCAACCCTAGTCATGTACATTCAACTCACAGAGCTCTCCAAGTCAGGGCTAATCAAGCTTGCCCTTGCCTTCACCTGCACCATGTAGCACCCGTGAGCCAAGGCTCAGCAAGAAAACATAATATGCAACACAAACAACAATAACAGATAATCAACTCTTTAAGCATGATCAAACACTTAATACTCCACATTAACCACTCAACACATATACGTAACCAATGATGCAACTAATCACAATTAACAATTAGGTCACATAATAATTAGGGTCGACAACTTAGGTCGCACCCTCTATTTACCCCACTGACTCGGGCCCGCTTAAACCGAGCTCAGTGCATAATAAGCTGTCCTCGGCTACCAGTGGTCAAGCCGCGCCCTGTGCGCTAGTGTAACCCTTGGCACTCTTAGGTCGTTGGTTCACTGTTTACATGGCATAATACCATCCTTTCAAGCATACATATTAGGGAACCCTTAGTCCCATTACAAGTACACAACCGGGTGGAGTTGTCTTACCTTTAATTTAAGCGTTCACTGATTATGAGCGACGTTCCTCGAGTACGATCCGTTCCCGAGCCCTAGCTTTAACACCTAGTCACAAAGAAGGTTTTGGATTCCATTAATATTCAAATAAAGGTTTCCGGGTACAATACTAGCTTCCGGGACATCGAATTCCACCAAGCACGGTGGTGAAATCGATCTCGAGCACCCTAGGCTAGATTCCCGCGCTTAAAATCCCCAAATGATCAATAATATACCTAAGGGCTGCGGCCCTTGAAACCTAGCCGCGACCCGCCCCTAAAACAGAGCCCAAGGCCCTCAGCAAGCAGACACGCGCCGCGGCGGCGCTCTACCTTGGCCGAGGCTCCCTGGCTTTCTTGCTTCGTAGGGCCGCAGCGCTCTAGAACAGAGCCGCGACCCTCCCCTTCGTGCCCAGAAAATCCACCATTTCTAACATCCTAACCCCAATCAAAACCATCCCAAAGTATCCTATTTCAAAATACATTAATCACAAAGCTTTTAACATGACTCTAACAACATAATCCAACAGAAATCCAGCCTAAAACCTACTAAAGTTCCATTTTTGATTTATGAAACCCAGCAACTCAAACACCAAAACCAGTCATGCAATACTCAAATTTAAACCTCTAAATTATGAATTGAAGCTTACCTCTTTTGCTGAACCACTTCCTTGACAACCTCTGAGCTAAAACCCAAGCACTTATCTTCAATTCAGCCCTTAAACATCAAAATCATAAACACCTAAATATTCAGCCAAAAACATAGAGTTCTAACACCCAGAAACACAATTTAACTCTTACCTTAATCTTGATTGAGTGACCCTTAGTCTGTACTAAGCTAAGCCTTCATGAATTCAGCTCAAACACAGAGTTTTCCCAGCTGATTCCCTTAGGTTTTCTGTAGTTTCTTGGGAGAGAAAAGAGAAGAGAAGATGAGAGAGAGCATGGGTCAGTTTGTGTTTTATTCCTCTGTTTTTCATTAACTTAGTCTAATCCTAGCCAGTTAAGTCAATCCCGAGGCTAGGGGTACCGGAAACGTCCCCGAGGGCAAAACGGTAAATTTCCCCAATATTCCCGCCTAAGCTTTCTATCCTCAAATATATCTCCATATATTTATTTCCATAACCCGATAGTCTAAAATACCCCTGACTTATCCAAGGTCAAATATTAAGCCCCGTTGTGACTTTTCCCGCTATCTAGCTCCCTAGGATTGCCTCCAGTCGCACTCTGCAAATCTACCCACATAATAATGTGGTTCACACAGATAAGACATTTAACCACATTTACATTCATATAATCATACAAGCATACCTATCATATAATCATGCATTAAATTAATAAATTCACTCATAAGCCAATTATGCCTTCCCATCACACTAATCAGGGCCCTTAAGCCATATTAGTGATTTTGGGTCGTTACAACAGACATCGAAAAAAGTGTCAAAGAACTGGTCACGAAGAACAACTTAAGGCTGGTCGACCTTCTTGCACCTCACCATGGTGTGAGGGAATCGACAGCGGGAAGTTCTACTAGGGGAGAAGTTCCCGAGCAGCATCAGGATTTGTCACAAACCCCGAGGAGGAGGGCTACAGGAATGACCATCAGGGAACCTTCCAGCACTCCGCGAGCTGCTACTGTCCCTGATCAACAGGGAAAAGGCAAGCAGAAGCTTCCTGAACACTCCGAGCCTATACTTGAGTCCTCAGATGAGAACAGTACTGACTTCTCACTCTTAGACAGTCTGCCCATTCCCTGTCATTTATTTGACGAGGACGGCAACTTTAAATACGTGACTAGTTTAAATTCAGACTTCTTCATGGCAGATAGTGAGTGTAGCAGTAGTACAATATATAATGTAACGACCAGTAGTTGTAGCTCGGGTATTTTACTTATAATTTCTTTTCTCTCAATTTCCTTGTCTTTTTTGCATGACAACTTGCCCTTACTGATCGTGTGTTTCTTTTTCGCAGACATGCCTGCCGAGAATGCGTTCGATTTGTACACCAATCCCTCTACACAACTCATGCAAACAGCAAAAAATCGAACTGGCGTCAGCCCGGAGAAGGTTGCAGTGACCCTTCCGCCAGCTGGTCGATCCTTGGGAGTGGGAAACAATCATTTGGGTAGGCTTTATTAAGGTCTGTTAAATCCACGCATGTTCTCCATTTTCCATTTGGCTTGGGAACCAATGCGCATGGTGCAAAAGGCATCATCTAGGAGAATGCCGAGCAAGGGCATGTTTCTCATGTAATATGTTTGGACATCGTAAGAAGGATTGCCCAATGCGGAGAAAGGATGAGCAAAAGGGGATAGACAACTCGATTCCAACTCGGGTGTTTATTCCGGGGCAGTCAGAGTCTGCGACTGAGACTAGTTCCTCAGGGGTGGCAGGTCAGTTTTCTAGTTCTGATTACTTTGTTATGCTGATTGGTTTTGGTGCCATGTTGTTCCTTTATTTGTTGCATATAGAGAGGTATAGAGTTGCTATTCAGATCACATGGTTATGTTGTGATGGGAAGATGGTACTATATCGGTAATCCAAGGGATGAGTTGAATTGCGATGAAAAAGGACTTATCAGTGATTTTGATAAAGCTGGTTATGATTGGCTTTGGTTTGATCCAGGGTATGGATTGGCTACGTAGTTATGGGGCATTTTTAAATGGCAAGAAAAGTATAGTAACTCTTGGACTTGAGAGTGGAAAGCCTTGTCACAATTGGCACTGTGCATAGATTTGGTATGCTTATGACATCTGTAGTGAGAGCTAGAGTTGTTTGGCAGAGAGATGCATATAACTCTTAGCTGGTGTGGTGGATACTATTTAGATTGTGCCAGTGGAGTCAGGACAGACTGGATTAGTCCGTGAGTTCTGGATGTGTTTCCAGGAGATTTTCCAGAGTTTCTTTTATATGGAGAGATAGTATGGTGATTGGATCAGTGCCAGGGATGGAATTAGATGTAAGCACTACTTTGAATGGCTCAACGAAGTTGTAAGAATGAAAAGTTCAGCTAATGAGTAAGATGGTATTCCCTAAGGTGGATCTTGGATCTGGTTATTACCAACTAGAGATCAGGGAGAAGGATATGTGGAAGACTGTTTTATATCAGATAAGGGCACTAGGAGTGCTGAGTTACGATTTAGGAAAATTGGTTAACATTGAGTTGCCTTGGTGAATCAGATAAATAGAGCATTCAAAGGGTTATTTGAATGGGATTTGTGATTGTCTTGGACGATGGTATTGTGGTATTTTCTCTGTGGAGATTTGCCAAGGTCAAGGAACGCCTTAGGGGCGCGAGTTTCCTTGGACGGGCAGGATATTACATGTACTTTGGGGAAAGAGTTATGAGTCTTTTTGCAGATCAGAATCAGTTAGTAGGTGGTTGTGACCCCTCAGTGACACAGAGAAAAGTAATTGCCTAAGCAATATGTTGGTTAAAGTCTCTGACCAGAACTAGAGTAGAGTTTCTGGTGGGCCAGGTGGCCAGTGTTATGTTTGAGATTATCATTTCGGAAAGGATAACAAGGAAAGATGACTAAGCGAATCACAGATAAGAAAGATTGAATGGAAAGTCTTAGCTGGATTAGCTAAGAGTTGTACAATATCATATATGAATTTATTATGGTATAAGGGTCAGATTTGGAATCCGATGGACACCAAGATTAATTGGGAGATTCTGGATTAATCTTATGCTATTCTTCTATTCTCTTCATTCAGGCATTATGGAAATGTAATAGGATATGAAAGCTTTATAGTGATGGCCTGAGATGGAGAGGGATGTAATGGGATGTGTGGTAAAGTTCTTAGCCTGTTAGCAGGTCAGATCAGAGGGTCAGAAATCGGTGAGGCCACTGTAGCCTTTGAGTACTTTATAATGGAAATAAGAAGACATCGCGATGGGTTTCGCGGTGGGATTGCCCAGGTTAGTAGGCCAGTATGAGTTGGCATTGAGTCATTATGGACCAGTGTTTTACGTGAGTTCACTTTTATCAGTAAGGATGAGTAAATAGTATAGCTGATCAGTATTCAAATCTCTTTGTGAGAGGGATAGAGTGCCTTCATGAAACTCAAGGTCTATCTTATCAGATGAAGACTTTATTGCGACTTCTAGGTTTTGGAAGGGTTAAGAAGGCGATGAGTATAGATGAAATTCAGTACAGTTTATTACTCTCAGACTGATGGAAAATCAGAGAGAGCGGGTTATCCAATTATTATTGGAGGAACATCTTATGAGATGAATGACTTAATATATATATATATCTGGATCCTGAGGTGGTTCAGGGAACTATTGAGATTATCAGAGATTGAAGTTTGGATGCTCACTTCTCAGAATAAATGGAAAAAGTTTGCTGAATTGAAAATAGGAACATAGAGTTCCAGGTAGAAGATTGTATCTTCCTTACAAGTATCACCATGGAAAGGGGTAAGGAGTTAAGAGCAAGTTAAGCCCTAGAGTAGCAGAACAGTTTGAGTCCTAGATAGGACTAGTTAGGTTGATTTTGGTTCAACCTTATCTTTGGCACTGCCAGGTATATATAGTGTATTTTGTATTTCCACGCTGAGGACATGGGTTAAAAGAACTTGTTAACCGAGTTTTTCAGCAACTATCTTAAAGAAGGATATTTACTGATTATAATAAAGAGAATAGAAGATCGACACAAGATTTTTACGTGGTTGGGGCATTAACTAGCCTTAGTCCACGAGTCCATATATAAGTCTGTATTAGAGCTAGAATAAGCTTTTACAATGGAGTTGTTTAACTGTATTTGAGCAGAGTTTCTGCCTTCTCCCCCCTTTCTACGGTGCATTACAACTTATATTTATAGAATGAGGGGGACATCAGGTTTGGGCCGGGCCTGACCCGGGCCCATTTGGAATATGTGTACAGGGGACCTTCCTAGTAGAGGCCCGAGCAAAAAAGATATATAGTACATCAAACCCAAACCAGCTCAGGCCCAATTAGTTACCCTGAGATGCAAGCATTCTCCCGACAAAACGGCACTTTGGCTCAGACCACTTCGAATCACGAGGCAGATTCAGGGGACAAGACCGGTCAGAGTACTTGGCTGCGCAGTCCTGACACGCCAGCAGACAATCCCAAGGAGACCCTTTCTGCAGGTGAAAAGTGGGGGGACAAGACCCACGCGAAATGAGGCGGCTTCAGTGTCCTGGACGCCTGGCCCATAGCCTGGGGATGAAGCGGTCCAGGTTCGTTTACCTTGGGCCCGCTGCGTTTACTTCGGGCCCGGATCGTTCTGGGCTCGGGAGCGGGACGCGATGGCCGCGATGATCCGGGGCACTTCGGACAGTGCCGGGACCGTTCGAGCCGAATCATGAACCCGGAGGTACTTCCCGGACCCTTCTACACAGGCCCAGTCCGTAGTCCGCGGGTTGGGCCCAAATACCGAACCGGCCCCTCTGACCGTGGGCCGGGGCGAGGGCCCAAAACCCTGAGAGGAAATGGGGATAACATTTACCCCCCAAGCCTTCATCCCGGTTATCCGGGTGGAGGGTTGCACCACCCTCGCGATTCTTGCCAAGTTGCCTCCACAATTTCTGCCAGGGCCAGGAGGCTCGCGGGAAGGCAGTGGCTGGGCCAGGTTACCCAGCCCGGACCATTTGATGTACCCCGGGGACGTTTACCCTTGGCATGCTTCAAGAATAGCGACACGTGTCGCCATGTGATTGTTGCGAGGGCCTCGAAGAGTCGCCTAGGCCTCTTAAAGTCTGCTAGGCCTGGGCTAGGGTGTCAGCGCACGTCACGAGGCGTCTCATCCGCACGGGGAGAGTCATCATTGATTGGGCGGACCGTAGGATGGGGCGTCCTTTGAAATCCACCACTCCTGGACCGTCGGATCGGAGGTGCTGAGGATCCAGACCACAAAAGAGCTCATAAATGTCCTCTGCGCGATCCTCGGCCATCGGATGAAGAGGCATCTGACCGTTGGATCGGGGGCCAGCATTTGAGGGCTGATATAAAGACTCAGACTACAGGCATTCGGCATTTTTCCATTTCCGACCCAACTTAAGAGAAAGAAAAAACCAGAACGCTCGCAGAGCTTTGCATGTCCAACCTCGCCGACGAAATACTTCGCCGTTTACTAGTTCTGCGCCACCGCCTGTTTCCCAGGGCCTCAACTTTCGTTCTGCAACCTGACGGCGCTTCTCAGACTTGCCCCGCCGACGAACTGCTCTACCGGCTGTGCCACTTCAAGAACGAGGTTTTGCCGTCCTTACGATCGGACAACCGCCAGCTTCAGCCGTCGACACCACACAGTAAGTAGTTTCTGATTCTGTTGTCAATTTTGTGAACCTAGGCTCTCTAGACGCATGCACCTAGGCTCCGTGCTTTAGAATTTGCTAGGAAGGTTGCCCAGTTTGGGCGGCACCGTTTCAGATGATCCCTGGATAAGGGATGGACCGTAGTAGCCTTTCCTCCCGATCAGGGTCCCGGGGCTTTTCGGGGTCTCGGGCCTGATCCGTCGGGACTCCGAGCAGTCCTTAGGAGACTCCCTGTACCTCGACCGACTCTATTGGGTTCAGGTACTGACTGCTTGGCCTTTCTTTCTTTGTTCCCAGATCGTCACTCATGGCCACGGGCGTCACACTTCACTCCGAAGAGGAGGTTAATAGGGCCCCTGTAGTCGTTCCCGACTCCAAGACGCCCAAAGGCAACAGGTGGGAGATGGACGTAACGCCCAACCTGTTCCGGAACTACCGGATGATGCAGCTCCTGGAGACGAGGCTGGGCATCGAATCGACTCCGGGCCTATTTCACAATCGTATGGCCAGGTTAGAGGAGCGGGCGCATACGTCCATGGATGGATTCGGGGCCTGGAGTGCCGGCCACATCAGCGCGGGAGCTACGCTTCCGCTTCATGACTACTTCGTGCGGTTCCTGACGTATGTGGGGATCGCACCATTCCAACTGCTGCCACAAGCATACCGTCTGCTTGCTGGGTGGAAGGTGTTATGTGTCGCGAAAGAGATCGCGGATCCTACCCCGGCGGAAGTCCTGTACTTCTACAAGCTGGCGCCGCAGGTCAACGCCAAAGACAAGAGCCAGGACGGCTTTTACAGGCTGCAGCCGCGGAGTGGCTATCCGGCACCTACCAGTACCTGGAAGCACCCCCCGGATGTCAGGCATTACTGGTTTATGACATCCGGGTTCCTTATTGACGAGAATCCCACGCTGCTGCTAGACTTCCAGCGAGTGGGTAAGTACTTCCCCGGACCCTCTATTTCACTCCCCTTTCGTTTTCCATCTCTCATCGTATTTTCCAGGTCGCAGGTCCCTTCATCCAAACCCCCCTCACCGCCTTTCTCCTGGAAAGGAGGAGGTTCTACGCCAAGCTGACCACGGAGGAGCTGGACGTAGGGGGCTATGTCAACGACAAAAACCTCCGGCTAGTAGGGTTACTCGCGGCCACCCAGACCATTGTAGTCCCTAGCTTCCGAGGCATCCCGTTTGAGAAAAACGTCGAGGTCCGGGAGCAGCTAGCCCTTGACCACATCGCCGGGGTGGTGAGAGCGGCGCGGGCCACCGCAGCCCAACGTAAGAAGAATCAGCCCCCGGTGGAAGAGGCCACCTCGGAAGAGCTGGAAGAGCTTTTCGAAGATGCCCTACCAAACGTTGGGACTCCCGGGGCTAGCGTATCGGGGCGAGGTAACTCCCCTTTAGTCTTAATTTATGCCCCTCAAGTTGGGGATTTGGCTAGGGATAGGCTAGAGCCGCCGGGCCCCGCGTTTGGGGCTGATGGGGAGATGAGGCCCTCGTCTCCCATCCCTGTAGGATCAGAAACCCTAATGTTCCTGTCCGGGTTCCTCCAGTATGGGGGGTTTCTAATCCCGGACGACGTAGGAGACCGGATACACTCATTTGCTTTAAGGGAATTGAGTCTCGCCCGGGGCCTAGACGAGGGTTTGTCCCGGGCTTATACTTTCTTCTTACTGTTGTGCTTTCCCGTTCGGCTTATCATACTAACTTTGTTTTTCTGTATTTTTGCAGAGGATTCCAACATGTCTGACCCGGCCAGCGAGATGAGGAGGCTTATCAAGGAAAGATCAGCCTTGAAGGCGGCCAGGAGGCCAAATGTCGTGGCCGGCGCGGAGCTCCCCCCAACCAGTGAAAAACCCGGGACAACGCCCGGCCCAGGCGAGGCACTGGCCGTTGTACCATTCCGGGCCATGGAGCCGGCCGCAGACGGTCTCCCGGACCAGCCCCCGGTAATCGATTTGGAAGCGGGCGAAGCCACAAGCCGGAGCTCTGGGAAGAGAGGCCCCGGAGATGATGCCCGGGAGGGCAAACTCGGGAAGAGGCCTCGGACGACGTTGTCAGAGACAGCCGAGGAGTCACACGGGGAGAGCAGGCTAACCGCGAAGGAGATCCCTGCTCCGCCTGTCCTTCCCCTCCGCCCAACCCTTCTCGAGGAGGGGGAGTCCGCCCTGCGGGACGAGCAGTCCCGGTTGGTCAACCGGACCTGGGAGAGCGGCCGATGCTGGAGAGACGACGCTTACAAGGCCCTGATGATTCGTCGCCAGGTCGAGTTTTCAGATCGTCCCGCCGAGTTTAGCGCTCCTCAGCCGATCGTAGATCGGCTAGCTGCTGAGGTGGGCTTCCGCCCCAAGCTGGGCCAGGACATTGCCCCCATGGCCGCTGATCTGCTCGATCAGGTCGGGAGCACTATGTCTAACCTCCAGCTGAAGAGGTACGCCACGATAGCCAATCCGGACGGACTGTTCATTTCTCAGGCTCTCCGCCACCAGGCTACCGCGGTAATTTTCAACTCATGTCCTTCAGTCATTCGTTGGTGGTGACTCTTTTTTCTAACTTTCGTTTGTTCCAGGTTGCCTTGTTATCTCAGAGGAGTGCCGATTTGATGGCCGAGCTTGCCCTCAAGATGGAGACAGCCAGGCTGGAATTAGAGGCGGCTGAGAACCAGAGGGAGATCGCCAAGGAAAATCTCAGCAAGGAAAAGGCCCGCCTCCAAGAAGAGCTGGCCCGCGCGAAGGCAGAGCGCGAGGAAATTAGCCGTGCCAAGACCGGGGTGGAAGAGGAGTTGTCCCGGACGACGAAGGTTGCTGACGAAAGGGCGACTCTCTTGGAGACGGCTGCGGCACAGTCCGTCCAGGACAAGGAGGAGATCCGGGTCCTGAAAGCCCGTGTTCTTGAGCTGGGTGACTCCCTTCTTCAGGAGAAGGCGGCACACGACACCACCCGTCGGGAGAAGGAGGAGGCCGACAACTTAGTGGATGTCACCTTTAACGAGGCCATTTATATGGCCTGGTGCAAGGACAAGAACATGAACCTCCTTATCTTCCCCGATCCCGACTCGAAGCGTGCCGAGTATGAGGCCAAGGAGAGGGAGGATGCGGACCTCCGGGCGGACGCGCTGTAGGCCCTTGTCTCGGCCTCGTTTTTTTTTGTTAATTAGTTTAGCTTGTAATTTAATTTCAAACACTGCTTCTTCCTTTGGTTTTTAAAAGATTTCTCCTTTCACCATTCAGTAAGAAGTTGATGTCGCGACTAACCGATTGCAGGGGGTTTTGTCCCGGTTCCAACGGCCGGGACTGAACCCAACGACTAGTCTTTGCTCTGTTCGGGGCCCTTGGGGCTTTGTTTAACCCGGAGTGTGCTTTCCCTGGAATTTTAGGTCCTGGGTTTGTTCCGGGGTTGACCTGGTGCTTCTGTGCTCCGAGGATCAACACGTCCGGGTTGGACGGACTTTATACCCCCGGACGGTGCTCGTCCGGGTGGGACCGGCCTTGGGCTCGGTTCCCTTTCATTTTTATATTCCCGGACATCGCTCGTCCGGAGTGGGACCGGCCTTGGGCTCAGTTCCCTTTATTTATACCCCCGGACGTCGTTCGTCCGGGGTGGGACCGGCCTTGGGCTCGGTCCTCTTATTTTTATACTCCCGGACATCGTTCGTCCGGGGTGGGACCGGCCTTGGGCTCGGTTCCCTTTATTTATACCCCCGGACGTCGTTCGTCCGGGGTGGGACCGGCCTTGGGCTCGGTTCCCTTTATTTACACCCCCGGACGTCGTTCGTCCGGGGTGGGACCGGCCTTGGGCCCGATCCTCTTATTTTTATACTCCCGGACATCGTTCGTCCGGGGTGGGACCGGCCTTGGGCTCGGTTCCCTTTATTTATACCCCCGGACGTCGTTCGTCCGGGGTGGGACCGGCCTTGGGCTCGGTTCCCTTTATTTACACCCCCGGACGTCGTTCGTCCGGGGTGGGACCGGCCTTGGGCTCGGTCCTCTTATTTTTATACTCCCGGACAACGTTCGTCCGGGGTGGGACCGGCCTTGGGCTCGGTTCCCTTTATTTATACCCCCGGACGTCGTTCGTCCGGGGTGGGACCGGCCTTGGGCTCGGTTCCCTTTATTTATACCCCCAGACGTCGTTCGTCCGGGGTGGGACCGGCCTTGGGCTCGGTCCTCTTATTTTTATACTCCCGGACATCGTTCGTCCGGGGTGGGACCGTCCTTGGGCTCGGTTCCCTTTATTTATACCCCCGGATGTCGTTCGTCCGGGGTGGGACCGGCCTTGGGCTCGGTCCTCTTATTTTTATACTCCCGGACATCGTTCGTCCGGGGTGGGACCGGCCTTGGGCTCGGTTCCCTTTATTTATACCCACGGACGTCGTTCGTCCGGGGTGGGACCGGCCTTGGGCTCGGTTCCCTTTATTTACACCCCCGGACGTCGTTCGTCCGGGGTGGGACCGGCCTTGGGCTCGATCCTCTTATTTTTATACTCCCGGACATCGTTCGTCCGGGGTGGGACCGGCCTTGGGCTCAGTTCCCTTTATTTATACCCCGGGACGTCGTTCGTCCGGGGTGGGACCGGCCTTGGGCTCGGTTCCCTTTATTTATACCCCCGGACGTCGTTCGTCCGGGGTGGGACCGGCCTTGGGCTCGGTTCCCTTTATTTACACCCCCGGACGTCGTTCGTCCGGGGTGGGACCGGCCTTGGGCTCGGTCCTCTTATTTTTATACTCCCGGACATCGTTCATCCGGGGTGGGACCGGCCTTGGGCTCGGTCCTCTTATTTTTATTTTTATGCCTGGGATGACACCCCCCGCAAGTGAGCAGAGACTGGTCTATGGTCACTTGAGATAATAGCCCTGAGGCACACATTTTCATGGAAATAATAGCCCTTTATGACGTTTTGCGCACGTCATTTTCATTGTTCTACAAAAGGGAATTAGCCCTGAGGCGTACATGTTATAGCGTAAACATTAAACTCGGACGAGCCCTTAGGCTACTGGTAGTATTTTACGGAGGTGTTCTGCGTTCCAGGCTCGCGGAACCTCGGAACCATTGAGCCGCTTTAAGCGGTACGTCCCGGGGCAGATCTCTTGCTGGATCTCATACGGCCCTTCCCAATTGGGGCCCAGAACCCCTACCCCCGGATCCTGAGTGGCCGGGAAGACCCTCCGCAGGACCAGATCGCCGGTTTCGAACTTACGGCTCTTGACTCTGGAGTTGAAGTGCCGAGCGATCTTGCCCTGGTACATCTTTAACTGCACTTGCGACTTTTCCCGGATTTCCTTGATAAGGTCCAGAGATTCTTGGAGTAAGGCATGGTTCTGGGTGGGATCATACGTGTCGCGACGATGGGACGGGATGGTCGTTTCGATTGGGATGACGGCTTCGCATCCGTATGTCATTGAGTATGGGGTGTGCCCGGTTGATGTCCCTTCGGTTGTCCGATAAGCCCACAACACGCGGGGGAGCTCTTCGGGCCACTTGCTCTTACAGGCCTGAAGCTTTTTCTTCAGTGTTCCTTTCAGGATTTTGTTCACGGCTTCGGCCTGGCCACGGCGGAGAAACTCTTCACTATACCATGCCTCTCGCAGAAATCCGTGAAGTGATGGCTGTCAAATTGTTTCCCGTTGTCAGACACGATTTTGTAGGGGAGGCCATACCGACACACTATGTTGTTAACGACGAAATCTAAGGCCTTCTTGGACGTGATCGTGTTCATAGGCTCTGCCTCAACCCATTTCGTGAAATAGTCTACCGCCACAATGGCATACTTCACCCCTCCTCTCCCGGTTGGGAGGGATCCCACAAGATCGATCCCCCACACTACAAAGGGCCAGGGACTGTTCATCAAGGTTATCTCTGTTGGGGGGGCCCGAGGGATCTTCGCGTACCTCTGGCATTGTTCGCACCTGCGGACGTAGTCTATGCAGTCCCTTTTCATGGTGGGCCAGAAGTATCCTTGGCGCAGAATCTTCTTGGACAAACTGGGTCCGGCTGTGTGGTTTCCGCAAAAGCCTCCGTGGACCTCATGCATGATGGCGCCCAGCTCAGTCCTGGACACGCACCTGAGGTAAGGCATGGACAGTCCCCGGCGATAAAGTTTCCCGTCCATCATGACGTATCGGTGGGCCTGGTACAAAAGCTTCCTGGCCGCGACTCGCTCGTTCGGAACCTCCCCGGTGGACAGGTAGCGGATCAGCGGCCCCATCCATGAATTGGAGTGATCGACGGCATGGACGGTCGGAGTCCCTATGCTTGGGACGGGGAGATGGTTGACGGGGACCAGCCCGGCCAACTCGGCCTCTGCGTCGGTTGCTAACTTCGCTAATGTGTCCGCAAAGACGTTCTTCTCCCGGGGTATCTGGCGGATGGAATGCGCTGCGAACGCTTGGAGCATCTCCCTCGCTTGGGTTACGTACGCCGCCATTCGCTCTCCCTTGGTCTGATACTCCCCCGAAATCTGTCTGACTACCAGCTGAGAATCGCTGTATATTTCGAGGTTCTCCGCCCCTACTTCTCGGGCCAGACGCAAACCGGCTATGACGGCCTCATGCTCCGCATCGTTGTTCGACGCTTTGAACTGGAAACGGAGAGCGTTTTGTAGCTGATGCCCCTGCGGGGATACCAGGATGATCCCGGCGCCGGCCCCGTTCTCGTTCGATGCTCCGTCCACGAAGACTTTCCAAACGGGAGAAATGCAGGCCGCGGGGGCACTCTCTTATGGGGTGACCCCAGAACATTCGACGATGAAGTCGGCCAGGGCCTGTCCCTTAATGGCCACCCGGGGCACGTAAGATATATCAAATTGGCTCAGCTCCATGGCCCATTTCAGGAGTCTCCCCGACGCCTCAGGTTTCTGCAACACCTGCCGCAGGGGGTGGTTGGTTAAGACCTTTATCGTGTGGGCCTGGAAATAAGGCCGAAGCTTCCGGGATGCCGTCAGCAGACAGAAAGTCAGCTTCTTGATTAGTGGGTATCTAGATTCGGCGTCTAGTAATCGCTTGCTCACGTAGTACACCGGGAGTTGAGTCCTCTCCTCTTCGCGTACCAACGCGGCGCTGATGGCGTGTTCGGTTACGGCCAGGTATAAGTACAAAAGTTCTCCTTCGACTGGCTTCGCCAGGATGGGGGCCTTGGCCAAGTGCTCTTTTAGCTTTTGGAAGGCTTCTTCGCACTCGGGTGACCATTCGAACCGCTGGCTTCCCCGGAGGGCGTTGAAAAAAGGGACGCACTTGTCCGTGGCCTTGGAGACAAAACGGCTTAGGGCGGCCACTCGCCCCGTCAGGCTTTGAACGTCCTTGTGCTTCCGGGGAGAGGCCATGTTGATCAGGGCCTTGATCTTCTCGGGGTTGTCTTCAATTCCTCGGAAACTCACGATAAAGCCCAGGAACTTCCCGGATGCGACGCCGAAGGTGCACTTCTTAGGGTTTAGCTTCATCCCGTACTTCCGGATAACCGCGAAGGCCTCCGCCAAATCGCTCGAATGTTCCCGCGACGTCTTGGATTTGACCAGCATATCGTCAATGTATACCTCCATGTTTCGACCCAGCTGGACCCTAAACATTCGATTGACGAGCCTCTGGTAGGTTGCTCCGGCATTCTTGAGTCCGAAAGGCATGACGACATAGCAGTAGATGCCCTTGTCAGTTTGGAAACTGGTGTGCTCCTGATCTGCCACATGCATGGAGATCTGGTTGTAGCCTGAGTAGGCGTCCATGAAACTCAAGATCTCGTAACCGGACGTAGCATCCACCATTTGGTCTATTCGGGGGAGCGGGAAACAGTCCTTCAGACACGCTTTGTTGAGGTCCGTGAAGTCGATGCAGGTCCTCCACGTCCCGTTAGGCTTCGGTACTAAGACCGGGTTGGCCAGCCATACGGGGTACACGGCTTCGCGGATGAAGTTAATGAAAGACAGCTTCTCTACCTCCAGCTTGAGGGCCTCGGCCCTCTCCGTCCCCAAAGGTCTGCGCTTCTGGCGGACCGGGGTCGCGTTTGGGTCAATACTCAGCGCGTGGCATATGATGTTATGGTCAATCCCGGTCATATCAGAGTGGGACCATGCCATAAGATCCTGGTTTTTCTTGACTTGGGCGATAATGGCGGCCCGAATGTCTTCCGGCAGGCTTTTTCCCACTTGGATGACCCTGGCAGGGTCGGACTCGCTGATGCATACCTCTTCTATTTCGTCCATTGGCTCAAGAGTGCGTTCCTCTCCCAACCGTGGGTCCAGATCGTCTTCGTCCTGGATAGCTTGCTCGGGCGGGCGGAGTGCCGGCCCGACGGGCTCATCCCGGACCATACAAACAGGACGGGCAGAGATATGGTAACACTTCCGCGCGCTTTTCTGGTTTCCGCGGACCGTCCCAATCCCTCCGCTGCTACACGGGAACTTCATGCATAGATGGCAGATGGACGTGATGGCCCCGAACTCGACCAGGGCGGGCCGGCCAAAGATGGCGTTGTAAGCGGTTGGGCAATCCACCACCACAAAGGTGCAGAACTTGAACGATTGCTGCAACGCGTCTCCCAGAGTAACAGGCAGCTGGACCTTTCCCATGGGGAGGAGTGCGTCTCCGTTGAAGCCGTAGATGTGGGTCGGGCACGACGCCAGATCAGCCTCCGTCAGGCCAATGGTGGCAAAGGCGGATTTGAACAACAAGTTGACGGAGCTTCCGTCATCCACCAACACTCGGGACACCATCTTGTTGGCAATTTGAGCATCTATGACCAGTGGGTCGTGGTGCGGGAAATGGACGTTACGGGCGTCGCCTTCCGTGAACGTGATGGGGAGGTTCATCAGTTTGGGGCGCTGAGCAGGGGCCTGGACGAGGGCGCAGACTTCTTAGTCATGGTCCAGCTCGCTCAGATAGCGCTTTTATCATTCTTCGAAGGGCCTCCTAGGTGGGGTCCGCCTGAAATGGTCGACACGTGCCCGTCCACTCGAGGGGGCGCTGCCCCGGAAGGATAGGGCATCCCAGGACCGGGGGCCTGCGTGGCGACAGCCCCCTGAGGGGTCTGTGCCGGGAGCCCTTGCGCGTACCCTTCCTGGGGCGGGTATGCACGGGTCGTTGCCGGCGCCGCGGACTGCGCGGGATTTGCTGTCATGCCCGGGACGCCTATGGGCATCCTTACCCACTGATGGAGGTGTCTCAGCTTGATGAGGTTTTCAATTTCATCTTTGAGCTGCCGACACTCGTCGGTGGTGTGGCCCACATCTTTGTGATAGGCGCACCGTTTGCTGGTGTCTCTGGGGTTCCTCCCCCCCCCTAAACATGGGGCTAGGTTTTCGGTAATGGACCGCTCTTTCCGTAGCCAGGTAGATGTTTTCCCGGGTATCCACCAAGTTAGTGTATTCCGAGTATTGGGGCTCATAGCCCCTCTTCCCTTTTTTGGCCGATTCCGGCCGGTTCTGGCCTTTGCCGGCCCGCTTACTCCGGGAGGGATTCACGCTTGCCTCGGTTACCCCGGTCTGCGATTGCTGGGCCACGACGGGGGCCATGCTGTGCCCCGCTGGCGCGACACCATACCCGGAGAAGGGCGTTGACTGGGCCGGGGCGTACCCCGAAACGGCAGGACCGTACACCGTAGGCGTGTAACTAATGCCGAGCGCGACTACCCCCCCCCCCCCCCCGGGACGATGGGGGGCAATGCGTAGGACTGCGCGGGGAAATGTCCCGCACCTCCCGGAATCGTCTGAGGGACTGGGTGAGGGGCCGAGGGCCACCCGAAGGCCTGGATCTGGGCCTCCTCCCAGTTGATGAATCCTTGGGCCCTCCTAATAAATTCTTCTAGGGTGGCGGATTTACTGCGCTGCATGTCGTCCCAGAGCGGGGACCCGGCCCGGATTCCAGACTGTAGTGCCACCAGGCGCTGTCCGTCGTCGACCTTTGTCTTGGAGGCTTCTTCAGTGAAACGCTGGATGTAGGCCCTCAATGTTTCTGCGGGCATTTGCTTAATATTGGTGAGGGCACTGATTTGCATGTCCATCCTCATGGCGGCCACGAATTGCTTCCGAAAAGCCGACTGTAGCCCGGACCATGTTTGGATGGACCCCGGTTTAAGCCTTTTCCACCACTCTTCGGCGAGACCGCCCAACGTGATGGAGAAGCAGAGGCATTTGCCGCTGTCGCTGACGTGAGCCACGGTCATGAGTCGGTTGTACCGGGACAGATGATCCCTAGGGTCCGTGCTTCCAGTGTAGGCGGTGAGAGTTGGCATCTTGAACCCCTTGGGCAACACGGCGTCTAAGATATGTCTCGCGCACGGCTCCTTGTCCTCTTCGTCAGAGTCAGTGTCCGCGCCCTCTTGCTTGCGGACCAAGCGGTCGGTGACCTTTTTTAATGTTGCCATTTGCCCCATGAGCTGCCTGGCCGCGCTTTCCTCCAGGGGGATTCTCTCGTTCCGCCTGTCGTTTATGTCATTCCTGAGGTCGCCGTTTCGAGGAAGGATTTTTTGCTTGCGGGCCTGATCTTTCCGGGCATTCAGTCCGTCACGTAAATCTACCCAGGAAGTGTCGTCCCCGGAGCTGAGAGCGTCACGATCCTCGCGGCGGGGTCGTTCCCGATGGTTCTTGTTGACCGAGGCACTCGGGTGCAAAGACTTTTCCCTCCCGTTCGCCCTTGGGGCGGGCCGGGGCTGATCGTCCTGCGGCCGTACCCCATGCGGATCGATTGGGCGACCTCGTCCTGGGACGGGGCACACCTTCTCTTTCCTAGGTAACGGTTGTGAACGTGCCCCGGCTTTACTGACGGGGGTAGTCTTTTTCTGAGTCGTCCGTCGCTCCTTGTCCGGGACTTTCGGAGCCGTGTCGGGGGGAGGCTCTGGGAAACGGATCGGGCTGGCCCCCCTGGGGCCCTCGGTTTGCGCTTGGGGAGCGGGATGTTGCGTTTCTGGGTGCGGGCCAACTGCGGGGTTGGCCGCCGGGCCCTGCGCGGCCATCAGCGCTTGCAGGGCATGGAGAGACTCTTGCACCCGGCGGTGCGCCTTCGCCTGCTCAGCCATCCTGGCTTCCTGATCCTGGATCTGCTGCCTCAGTCTAGTCACCTCCAGGTCTTGCTGATCGTCGCGAGGGACCTCGGGATCCGCGGATTCATCATGATACTCCCCCTCGTTCTCCTCCTCATAGTACTCTTCTTCGTTTCCTACTTCGTACTCCGTCTCATCCTCGTAGTCTTGCGACTCGTCTTGGTGAGATGTCTGAGGAGGCACGTCTTCAGGCAGGTTCTGAGGGATGCGCTGAGAAGGCAGTGGGTCTTCGTTGCCCTGCTCCGGGTTGGCAGGGTCGAAGGTGGTGTTACGAGTGTTCACCATCGTAGTAAAGGCCTGACGTTGGCGCTAGCTTCCTTCAGCTCTCAATGAAAGCACCAAACTGTTAACCGAGTTTTTCGGCAACTATCTTAAAGAAGGATATTTACTGATTATAATAAAGAGAATAGAAGATCGACACAAGATTTTTACGTGGTTGGGGCATTAACTAGCCTTAGTCCACGAGTCCATATATAAGTCTGTATTAGAGCTAGAATAAGCTTTTACAATGGAGTTGTTTAACTGTATTTGAGCAGAGTTTCTGCCTTCTCCCCTCTTTCTACGGTGCATTACAACTTATATTTATAGAATGAGGGGGACATCAGGTGTGGGCCGGGCCTGACCCGGGCCCATTTGGAATATGTGTACAGGGGGCCTTCCTAGTAGAGGCCCGAGCAAAAAAGATATATAGTACATCAAACCCAAACCAGCTCAGGCCCAATTAGTTACCCTGAGATGCAAGCATTCTCCCGACAAAACGACACTTTGGCTCAGACCACTTCGAATCACGAGGCAGATTCAGGGGACAAGACCGGTCAGAGTACTTGGCTGCGCAGTCCTGACACGCCAGCAGACAATCCCAAGGAGACCCTTTCTGCAGGTGAAAAGTGGGGGGACAAGACCCACGCGAAATGAGGCGGCTTCAGTGTCCTGGACGCCTGGCCCATAGCCTGGGGATGAAGCGGTCCAGGTTCGTTTACCTTGGGCCCGCTGCGTTTACTTCGGGCCCGGACCGTTCTGGGCCTGGGAGCGGGACGCGATGGCCGCGATGATCCGGGGCACTTCGGACAGTGCCGGGACCGTTCGAGCCAAATCATGAACCCGGAGGTACTTCCCGGACCCTTCTACACAGGCCCAGTCCGTAGTCCGCGAGTTGGGCCCAAATACCGAACCGGCCCCTCTGACCGTGGGCCGGGGCGAGGGCCCAAAACCCTGAGAGGAAATGGGGATAACAGAACTCATGTGTTGAGTTATGAGAATCTGGGAACTAAAGCTAAGTTATCCTATAAGGAATAGCCAGTTCAGATATGAGACTGAAAAGAATAAGGTTTTGAGAAACAAAGTGTACCTTGAGTTAAGGTATGTTACAGAAACAGTGAGATCGAAGGAATGACCTGGGAAACTACAATCAATTGTGCGAAATTCTTATTCCAAGCTGTTCAGATAAATTTCGAGGACGAAATTTCTGTAAGGAGGGAATAGTTGTAATGCCCCAAATTTCCTAATAAGGTTTAGGACCTTGATTAGGAGGCCGGGAGGGCCATAATTGCTTTATTATGTTATTAAATGATAATATGCATGTTTAGGTGTATTAAATATGCATGTGAACCCATTTATGAGTAATTGGGTGATTTTCATATTTTGGCCATTTCGGGCATATTTGGCATATATGTGATATGTGTGTGGTGCTTTATTATTATTTGGTTATGCCAGAGTTACCCAGCACAAGACGATCTTAGGAGGTAAGCTAGTGAGAAAGTCACAACGGGATTTATTCTTGACTTGGAGTAAGTCAAGGGGTATTTAGAGCATTACCGGGTTATTGGGTAATGGGAATAAATATTTGGTGATAAATTGGGAGTTAGTAAGATTAGGGGAAAATTCTAGAGGTTTTGACTATTTTGTCCCCGGGGGTGTTTTCGGGACCCCGAGTGTTAGGATATGGTTGAGGCTACTTAAGCTTGAAGTAACCTAAAGAATAAAAAGAACGTTCTGTACATTCTCTCTCCCTCTAAGTTTCCTTTTCGTCTCCCGATCACATTTTCGAAGGTAACTTGAGTTCTAGGACTCGGATTCAAGCGAGAATCGAGGCATAGCGATCCTAGGAAAGATTGGAAGCTTATTAGCCGGAGGATTTAGTTGGAAACAACTCAATTGGAGGTCATTCAAGATTTAAGTTTTAATTTTTTAAAAGTTTTTAAGCTTGAATTGGATTTTGTGTTTTGATGTGTTTTTGGGTGATTTGAGACTTGGGTTTTATGGGTTTTGGATCATGGGGATGTTTAGGAACTTTGATTTTGGGATTTGGAGATGTTTGGATAGGCTTTTGGAAGGTTTTAAAAGTGGAAAAACGAGGAAAAGTGGCTGGTGCGAGGTTGGGCCGTGACCCTGTTCTTGGGCGCCGCGGCCTAGCTTGATGAAGGTGGAGGAGGCTCTGCCCGGGGTCGGGCCGCGACATGGTCCTTGTAGGGCCGTGGCCCTTAAGGGAAAAAAATGGCAAATGTGAGTTTTTGTGATGGGAACTTAACTCTAAGGGCCTGGGATCGATCCTACTACCTAGTTGAGTGGGATTCGATGTCCTGGAGGCTTGGGTTGGGTTTGGAAGTATTTATTTACCCATTTTGATGAGGTTTTATATCATAGTTGTGACTTTTCACTAGGGGCTTGGAATCAAGATCGTGCTTGTAACTCATTTATTGGTAACTTATGCTTGGACCAAAGGTAAGAAAATTGCACCCTGTGTATATGTGACATGCATGCCTATTTTTGATGCATGTTGGATGTTTAAATGTAATGCACGAGAAATGTGTGATTAGGACATGCTTTGTATACTGAGTATGATATTGTTCAGAGCTTAAGCCTTTTTGTTTATGCATGATCTTAGTTGTGCTAGTAATTATTGAGTAAGCGTGATGAATGCCCTGTATTCGGTTATTTGACATATGATATATGTTTGGTGGCATGGCTTACTTGTGTATGGCACTGACTTATTAGTCAGAATCGACAATGGTGTCAGATCCATCCGTGAAGCTGTGATTTACTAGTCAAGTTCACAATGGGTTGAACACTGGTCGTGTTTTACTGACCTAAGAGTCAGAAACGGCATAAGCGTCGAGGACGCAGGGCCGAATGAAGATTAGATCTAATCGATATCAACGTTGAATGACTCATATGGGGTATTAATGTTGGAAAGACCCTAAGGTCGATGAACTTATAAGCGCTTGGCTAGTCTAGGACTAGTTACTTAGAGCGAGGGCCTAAGGCCTAGGTGACTGCTTGTCACATGGCTAGGGAATAGTGTTCCATAGTTATGACTCTAGGGTCATGAGGAAGGTTATGTTGGTGACTAATCATCATGCACCTATCCTGTTTAAGCTAGTGAAAGGATCACTTATTTATAAAGGGAGCGGAACCCACCTTAGTGACTTGTACCACTGTCACTCTTTTATTCAGGGCTATCAGCCCGGTATGGTTACCGGAACCACCAGTGTTAAATCACTTATCTGATTGAGATTGACTTGTTAGTCATCCACTCAGGAGGGCAGGATTTCCTATCCTGGATACCCATAATTACGTGGATTTGTTGCCTGCTTGACTAGGGCTATTTTTGCTAGGCGTGTGCCTTATGATTTGATGACATGTTATAACTGTTCATGAGCATATTAAGTTTTCTTGCTGGGTTTCGACTCACGGGTGCTATGTGGTGCAGGTAAAGGCAAAAGAAAGCTGGACCTTCCTTGAGTTGGAGAGCTTAGGTGGCAATGTGTACATATGCAGCTGCTCGACTGCCATGGCCGAGGTTTGAAGGAAATGAACTAGGGCTTAACCATGTTTTACCACTTAGATCGGCCTGTTGTAAATATTTTCTTGCAATAGACCTTTAAATTATATTTTCGGGATCCCAATGTATATAATAAACGTTCTAATGAAACGTTATATCTTAACCAAAATTTTTAATCCCTAAACCGCTAATCATACTTAGTTACACGATTTTGGCCAAATGACTCGATTAGCGAGTTTAGCACTATTTACAAGGCACACCGTAACGGTCCCTGGAGTTTAGGGCGTTACATTCCAATCACAACATTATATGCAGAAGGACAATCAACTACTATAAAAGTAGTGAGTAATGTCCTGTTCGCTGGTATAGTTCCTACTGTGACCGGAAGCCTGATCGACCCTGTTGGCGCGAGCCCTTCGCCAGAAAAACCATAAATGGTTTGGTTGCATGGCTCCAAATCCTTCACTAAAAACTTCATCCTTTCCAGCGAAGAATTGAACAGAATATTTACTGAGCTCCATGTGTCCACTAACACCCGCTTAACCATCGTATTGACGATCTGGACGTCCACGAACAGAGGGTCTGAATGAGGGAACTGGACTTGTTGAGCGTCAAGCTCAGAGAAAGTTATCAGTTCTTCCTCTGTTCGAGCTTTCTTGGGAGTTCGCTCCTCCACATTTAGCATTTCAATGTCCTGGTTGTGGCGTAAGGTTCGGTGATAACTCTAAAAAATAGAGTTATTTTACCATATTTTATATGCTAATCGTTGCTTAGTTATTGTGTTTTTAATTGATTTATTAAGTTTTTAAGTAATTTTGAATTTATGGGGTTTATTTTGATTTTATAGATTTTTGTGTGTTTTTATAGTTATTTTATTATAATATGTTGTAGTTTAATTATTTGAAATTAGTGTTATTAAACTAAAAGTTAAAATGTTGTTTTATTGAACTTAAATGTCAAGTAAATTAAGTTTTAATAAATAAATTCATGAGATTTATGTTGTATATTTTATTAATGAAAATATTAGTTTTAATTTAATTTATGATAATTTTGCAGAATTTTTGTGGCAATTTGATGTTTGAAAATTCAGAAAAAAAAAGAATGAAAAGAAAATTGGTAGATTTGAAAAGAAATAAAAGAAAATAAAAAGCAAAAAGAGGCCACCTCCACTTGCCCCAATCCAGGCCCGCCAGCACCTACACAGCCCACGCCAGCACCAACCCACCTTCACACATCCCTGCTACTCCAAGCCCAGGCCCACCCGAAGCAACTTCCCAGCCATACGGCCCACGCTCGGCCCAACACCCCACCACGTTTGCAGCTCCTCCCAGCAGCCGCCTGGCCCAAAGCCCCTCAAGCCCAGCCGCTTAAAAACTGGCCCAGCTCCCTGCCACAGCCCCCTTTGTGCTTATTGCGCCCAACAAATGACTCTCTTGTCCCCTATGTCCAAAAATGTCACATTTTTACCCAATTTTTCCACATATTTCACCATAACATCATTATTACACCTTATAATTTACCTCTACATGTCATATTTACTTTATTTAATTAATTTAAGTTGATTATTTTAGTGCTCTCATTTTGGCTATAAATATGGAATTTCAAGACCATTTTAGGGTGCTTAATTTTTTGGGGTAACCATCATCTTTTCTACCATTCTCTCTTCCATTTTAGTGTTTTCAAGAGCATTTTCAAGTATGTATTTTATTTATTTTGTAATTTCTATTCTAGTTATGTGTTTCTAATCTTTTTCATAAGATTATTAAGATCATGATGAAACAACTTGTAACTAGATAATATTTATGTTGTATGTTGATTTCCCTTGTAATGAAACAAAGTTTATGGATTTTTCTTCTTCATATATGTCTTTCATCTTTAATATCTCATATTTTGGATTGTTAGATAATATGCATTTTGTTCTTCATTTTGCAAAACATAATATTCTTTGTGTAAGATGTGTCATTAAATTGTACACATTTAATGCTAAAAACAAAAATATTATGTTTTGCCTTATAAATAACATTATTTGATTTTTTGCTGTTTCATTAGGTTGATTCACATTAAATATTATGAAATTATACTTTTTGAAAAGTGAAGAAAAATTCTATCTTTTTATAAATAATTTGTGCTTAAAATTGTAAATCTATTTAGAAAATGATAGTTTGATTTATTTTAACTATTACTAAAACTTGGGAATCAATAAGTATTATTAAACTTACATTTTGTGGATTCTAGTATCTTAATAATCGTTCTTTTACAACTTATTTTCAAAATCATATTTGGTTTATTTTTATTATCTTAAATAGCTTTATTTTAAATCTTTTATTTTATGTTCACGACATTAAATCTCACCAATCTTTGGAGCTAGGTTAGAATTTATTAATTTTGGTTTAAAATAGTTTTCTTTTTTATTTTGGAGAACTCATTTGGGTTCGATCTCATGCTTACACGAACACTATATTTCACATACGATTCGGGCACTTGCGAGTTATAAATTTTTAAAACATACCCGTTTTGGGTCCATCATTCGGGCGTATGCTCCCTTGCCTTCCCACTATCTCCTGCAATGGTTAGCAATGTACCCGCCATAGGAGATGGCTGTAAAGGGGGCGAGCGTTGGTGTACAGGTGCTTGTTCGTTGCCTCCTTGAGCCTCTCGTTGAGAACCTCCAGTGGCTCGTACATATCTCCTCGGGTGTCTTTGTCTGATAAGGAACTCAATTTCATATGGTTACACTCATTGGTTTCATGACCATAGTCGTTGTGAAAACGAAAAAACTTCATTGTATCTCTTTTGGAGATATCTTTCCTTATCGGAGCTGGATGCTTGTAAGGGACATTGGTGCTGGTCGCTTGGTACACTTCTGCTCTATTGTCGACTAGGGTTGTGTAATTGGTGAACCTTGGCTCGTACCAATTACTTTTTGGGCTCTTAATCTCAGACGTTGTCTGCTCGTTGTTTGCCCTTTTTCCACCGTGTTTCCCATTGTTTTTGCCGTTGCCATTAAGCTTATCTGACCCATTGGCGGCTTTGGCGGGATCTTCCTTGGGCCCATTGTCTCCTGCCGGCGACTTCCCTTCGTTAGCAATCGCCTCTTCGAGCTTGATGTACCGGTCTGCTCGTTCTAGAAATTCTTGGCTACTCTTCACCTCATTTTTCCTTAAACTGTTCCAGAGGGGTGAGTGGCGCCGCACTCCAGTAGTAAGTGCCATCATTTTCCCCTTATCGCCAACCGTCTTAGCTCCAACTGTCGCTCGCGTAAAACACTGAACATATTCCTTTAGGGTCTCTCCTTCCTTCTGGCGTATCTCAACCAGTTGGTTGGCTTCAGCCGGATGTACTCGACCAGCGTAGAATTGCCCGTAGAACTTCTTTACGAACATCTCCCATGACACTATGCTAGCAGGAGGGAATTTGAAAAACCATTCCTGAGCAGTATCGGATAAGGTGGCCGGAAAGATTCTGCAGCGAGTGTCATCCGACACCTTCTGGATGTCCATCTGTATCTCGAATTTATTCACATGAGATACTGGGTCCCCATCTCCATCGATGTTGGGCAATACTGGCATCTTAAATTTTCTTGGGGTTTCTGCCATCTCTATTCTCTGTATGAATGGAGTGCCTCTTCTCCGATCATACTCGATGTGGGATGTTCGGCTCCCCCCTAGCTATTGGACGGCCTGATTCAATGCATCGATCTGGGCCTGTACTGCGTTTGGTATCGCTGGTGTAATGCCCCAAATTTCCTAATGTAATGCCCCGAATTCTCCGATGTGTCTAACGGCATGAATAGTAGGCCGGGAGGGCCATACTTGCTTAATTATGTTATTAATTGATTAAATGCATGTATATATTAATTATATTATAATATGATGTGAAATGCATGCATGTGAGTCCATATTTATAATTATAGAGGTGTGATGATAATTTGGCCCGTTGAGGGTAACTTGTGTAATTGGGTGCATAACTTGATTTGTGAATGGGATTCCATTATTTTGGGACATATTCGAGCTAAGCAACATGAGATGGTTATTTTTAGTGGATTAGCAGTTTTACCATAACGGGGTCAATTTTGGGGTAATAGAAATGTTCATTTGGTGATAAATTGGGAATATTTGAGATCAGGGTGGAATTCTGGAGGTTTTGACTATAATGTCCCCGGGGGTGTTTTCGGGACCCCGAGCATTAGGTTTTATTTGAGGTTACTTAAGGTTGAAGTAGCTTATTAGATAGAACATACGATAGAAAACCTCTCGTTTCCCTTTGTTAGTTCGTTTTCGCCACCCGGAGCATATTTGACGAAATCTTGAGTTCTAGGAGTCGGAATCGAGTGAGGATCGAGGCATAGCGATCCCAGGAAAGTTAGAAGCTTCTTAACCGAAGGATTCGACGGAAAACAACCTAATTGAAGGTAATCGAAGTTTAAGTTTTGAGTTTTTCCGAGTTTCTAAGCTTTGAATTGATTTTGTGAATTGTTGAGTTTCCGATCCGTTTGAACCTTGGGTTTTGAGGCTTTTGATGCATGGGGAAGCTTGGGAACTTTGTTTTGATGATTGGGGAATGTTTAGGTATGTTTTTGGAGGCTTTGGAGTGTTAGAAACGCGGTTGGGAATGGCCCAGGGTTGGGGGCCGCGGCCATGTTCTTGAGCGTCGCGCTCTAGTTCGAAGAAGCAGGTGTCAGGAAATTGGCCTTGCTGGGCGCCGCGGCCCAGGCCGCAGCCCTAGCCTCAGAGAACCCTGGGGGCCGCGGCCCAAGGTGCTAGGGCCGCAGCCCTTGCCCTGTTTTCGCCCCATTTGCTCGTTTTGACCCCGGAAACCTAGTTTTAGGCCTTGGGAGTGTCCTTACTACTTGGATTAGTTTGGATTGATCCCTTGGAGGCTAGGTAATGGTTTGAGAACCCTTGATTATTTTGATTATTGATGGTATCCCATATGTGTTGTGATTAGGTAACCGCTAAAGGACTAAAAGCTAAACCGTTCTCAAGGGTCGTTCTTTTGCTCATTCTAGCTCGAATCGAAGGTAAGAAAACTGCACCCAAAGTGTGACATGCATGGATATTTGTGAGGCATGTTGATTGTGTAAATATGGACATGGATTGAGTACAGAATCGACAAAAGTGTTAGTATCAGCTGTGAAGCTGTGACTTATTTGTCAGGTTCGACAGTGATACTGGACACAGGTCAGGTAGCGCTGATTTATTTGTCAGAACGGCCTTAGCGTGAATCACGCAAGCCAACAGAGATTAGATCTAATCGACTACTAGCATTGAATGACTCAAGGAGCATTAATGCCTGACCGACCCTGAGGGTCGATGAATGAAAAACAGAGCTTGGAGGCTAGTGGCTTACCTAGCAGCCACTCTCCCGCTAGAAAACAGAGCTTGGAGGCTAGTGGCTTACCTAACAGCCACTCTCCCGCTAAAATCATGTGATGTTCATTTGCTTGTTTGAAAGCTTTATGATTCAGTGTGATTATAATGATAATCATTTGATAATGTTTATGAAAAGTATTATGTTTTCTTGCTGGGCTATGGCTCATGGGTGCTATGTGGTGCAGGTAAAGGGAAAGAAAAGCTCACCTAGCCTTGAGTGGAGAGCTGATGTGGTGTTGTGTACATATGCGGCCGCTTGACCACCACGGCCAAGGAGTTCTCAGAGGAACTAGGGGGTTTACCCTATTTTTGCCGCTTAGGTCGGCGAGATTGTAAATTTGAAACAGTAATGACCATTTTGTACTGAGAACTACTTGCAAATGTTTTGTTTAGCTCTGCAGAGCGGTTTGTAATGAAAATCTCCATTTCCTTTTTATTGGTTTTATACCTTAACCCGTTAATTACACTTAGAGCACGTTTTTGACCAAAGGACTCAGGCAACGAGTCAAATTTCCGGTCCACCGTTCTCCGTAACTGTTCTGGGGTAGCCAGGGCGTTACACCTAATAAGGTTTAAGACATTGATTAGGAGGCCGGGAGGGCCATAATTGATTTATTGTGTTATTAAATGATAATATGCATGTTTGGGTGTATTAAATATGCATGTGAACCCATTTATGAGTAATTGGGTGATTTTCATATTTTGGCCATTTCGGGCATATTTGACATATATGTGATATGTGTGTGGTGCTTTATTATTATTTGGTTATGCTAGGGTTACTCAGCATGAGACGATCCTAGGAGGTAAGCTAGTGGGAAACTCACAACGGGATTTATTCTTGACTCGGAGTGAGTCAAGGGGTGTTTAGAGCATTACCGGGTTATTGGGTAATGGGAATCAATATTTGATGACAAATTGGGAGTTAGTAAGATCAGGGGGAAATTCTAGAGGTTTTGACTATTTTGTTCCCGGGGGTGTTTTCGGGACCCCGAGTGTTAGGAATGGGTTGAGGTTACTTAAGCTTGAAGTAACCTTTATAGGAGTAAAAAGAACGTTCAGGAAGTTCTCTCTCCCTCTAAGTTCCATTTTCGTCTCCCGATCACATTTTCAAGGAAACTTGAGGTCTAGGACTCGGATTCAAGCAAGGATCGAGGCATAGCGATCCTAGGAAAGATTAGAAGCTAATTAGATGGGGGATTTAGTTGGAAAAAACTCAATCGGAGGTAATTCAAGTTTTAAGTTTTTAAAGTTTTTAAGCTTGAATTGGACTTTGTGTTTTGATGAGTTTTTATTAGATTTGAGACTTAGGTTTTGTTGGTTTTGGATCTTGGGGATGTTTGGGAACTTTGATTTTTGAATTTGAAGATGTTTGGATATGTTTTTGGGAGGTTTTAAAAGGTTGAAAACGGGGAAAAATGGCTGGTCCGAGGATGGGCCGCGGCCCAGGCTCGAAGAAGCAGGTGGAAGGCTGTGTGTGTGCTGGGGGCTGGGCACTAGGTGTGGGGTGCTGCAGCACTTGCCCCTGATGCCTCTGTTTTGGCTGGGGGTCGCAGCTCAGTGAGTTGGGGTCGCGGCGCTTGAGGGTATTTATGGTCGAAATGATGTTTTAAGCTTGGGAACTCAAACCTTAGGCCTTGGGACTGTTCCTACTACCCGATTTAGTGGGATTTGATGTCTCGGAGGCTAGGTCTTGGTTCCAGGATTGGTTTTAAAACTTGAACTAATTGGATCACCATTTATGGTTGTGACTAGGTTATCACTAGAGGCTTGGAGTAAGGATCGCGCTTGTGACTCGTTTATTGGTAACCTGTGCTTGGACCAAAGGTAAGAAAACTGCACCCCATATGTGACATGCATGGTTATTCTTGATGCATGTTGGATGTTTAAATGTGAACATTGATAGCATATTGAATGCTTAGCAATCTTGCTCACTTGTATATGGTTATTATTGAGGCATGTTAGATGTTTAAATGTGATGCATGTAATGCACTAGAAACATGTGATTAGGGCATCCCATGAATATTGAATATGACAATGTTCAGAGCTTGAGTCTCTGTGTTTATGTGTGATTCCAATTATGCTAGCAATTGTTAAGTAGCATATTTGACATATGATATATGTTTGGTAGCATTTCTTACTTGTGCATGGCCTTGATCATTCAGATTTGGCATTGGTCGTGTGTTACTGACCTGGGAGCCAGAAACGGCATAAGCGTCATGAACACAAAGCCGATAATAGATTAGATCTAATCGACATCTGCATTAGATGACTCAACAAGAGCATTAATGCCGGACCGACCTCAAGTTCGATGAAAACTAAAAGTGCTTGTGTGACTTACCCATCAGTCACTCATCTGTTTAAGCTAGTGAATACCCATCAGTCACTCATCTGATTAGAGCCATTGTAGGAAAGCCCAGGTAACGGTTTCGTTACACGGCTATGGGCACCGAGCCCCATAGTGACTTGCTTGTCAGTCACTCATTATGGTTTAACAGAACCTCAAAATGATATTCACTCATCTCTTCAGG
Source organism: Humulus lupulus (assembly GCF_963169125.1). Classification (NCBI taxonomy): domain Eukaryota; kingdom Viridiplantae; phylum Streptophyta; class Magnoliopsida; order Rosales; family Cannabaceae; genus Humulus; species Humulus lupulus. Next base: position 23,679,965 of record NC_084800.1, on the reverse strand, counting down.
GCTATAAGCTCTGTATGATTATTCTGATCATCATTTGCATGGCTTTGGGTACTGAGCCCTGTGGTGACTTGCTTGTCAGTCACTCAGTATGGTTTACCAGAACCTCAAGTGTTAAATCACTCATCTGATTAGGATTGACTTGATAGTCATCCAATTAGGAGGTTAGGATTTCTTATCCTAGATTCCCCAACATTATTTGAATTTACTTGCATGCTTGAATAGAGCTATGTTTGCTAGGCATGCCAGATATAATTTGATATCATGATATGACTGTTCATGGGCATATTGAGTTTTCTTGCTGAGCTTTGGCTCACGGGTGCTATGTGGTGCATGTAAAGGCAAAAGAAAGTTGGACCATCCTTGAGTTGGAGAGCTTAGGTGACGATGTGTACATATGCAGCTACTCGACCGCCACGACCGAGGTTTGAAGGAGAGGAACTAGGGTTAAACCCTGTTTTGTCGCTTAGATTGGCTGGTTGTAAATATTTTATTGTAATAGACCTTTAAATTATATTTTTGGGATCCCAATGTATACAGTAAACGTTCTAGTGAAACGTTATATCTTAACAAAAAATTTTAATCCCTAAACTGCTAATCATACTTAGTTACACGTTTATGGCCAAATGACTCGATTAGCGAGTTTAGCACTGCTAATAATGTGCACCGTAACGGTCCCTGGAGATTAGGGCCTTACAGCTGGGGAGACTGGTGCTAGAGGAGTGTCCTCATCGTGCCTTTCCCACCTATCGTTGAGCACATCCCTCAAGTCATCATCTCTACGCCTTTACTTGCTAGCGCCCAACCAATCAAAGACGTTAGGTTGCCTAGGCTGCACCCCAGCATTCTAGCTCATAAGCATATTTTCTCTTAATGGGGGGTTCATTTCTCCACCTCTCTCTCCTTGCCCTCGACCAGCATTTCCTCTCCCGGAATCATCTTCATTGTAATCATGACTGTCCCTAAAACGTGACTGGCTATGACGCGACCTGCTGATCGCTCTATTTCCTCCTCTTGCCGGTACCTCTCGAGTTATGAAGATCTGGAGCTCGAGGCAAATCTCTCCTTTGAGGAGCAGCCAGTCCAGATACTTGACAGAAAGGACAAGGTCCTCGGGAATAAGACGATATCCTTGGTTAAGGTATTGTGGAGGAACAGCAAGGTTGAGGGAGCGACCTGGGAGCTGAAGTCAGATATGCAGAATTAGTATCCCGAGCTGTTCAGTTAAATTTCGAGGACAAAATTTCTATAAGGAGGGGATAGTTCTAATGCCCCAAAATCTCTAATGCAGTTTAATGGTTGGATTAGTAGACCGAGAGGGCCATAATTGTTTAATTATGCCACTAAATGATTATATGCATGTTTATGTGAATTATATTATAATATGATGTTAAATGCATGCATGTGGGTCCACATTTAATTATTAGGGCATTTTGGTAATTTAGCTCGTTGAGGGCATATTTGTGTATTTTGGTGCATATTGTGATTTATGGATGAGATCCCATTATTATGGGGATATATTCGAGCTATTCGGCATAAGACGGTCCTATGTTGCAAATTAGCGATTTTGTCATAACGGGGTCAATTATTGGGATATTGGATAATGAAAATGTTTATTTGATGATAAATTGGGAGTTATTGAGATCATGAGGAAATTTTGGGAGTTTTGACTATTTTATCCCCGGTGATGTTTTTGGGACCCCGAGCATTAGGTTTTATTTGAGGTTGCTTAAGCCTGAAGTAGTCTGTCAGAAAGAACCGTACATTAAAACACCTTTCACTCTCTTCCCGTTAGTTCTTTTTACCGTTCGTGGCAATTTCGAAGACATCTTGAGTTCTAGGAGTCAGAATCAAGCGAGGATCGAGACATAACGATCCTAGGAAAGATTAATAGCTTCTTGACCGAAGGATTTAACGAGAAACAACCCAATCAAAGGTAATTCAAGCTTTAAGTTTTGATTTTTTAGAGTTTCTAAGCTTTTATTTGGATTTTGTGTATCGATGAACTTTTGATTCGTTTAAGCCTCGGGATTTGATGATTTTGGATAATTAGGAAGTTTGGGAACTTTGATTTTTGGATTTGGAGATGTTTAGGTATGTTTTTGGAAGGTTTAAAATGGGATAAATCGGAGTTATGGTAGGTTTCCCAAGTGGGGTCGCGCCCTGTTCTTGGGCGCTGCGGCCCAAGCTCGAAGAAGAAGGAGATGGGTTTTGTGTGTCCTGGGGGCCGCGGCACTGGGTATAGGGCACCGCAGCGCTTGGTCCTGGTGTGGCTGGGGGCCGCGGCTCGTGAAGGGTTTTGAGGCCAATTTGGTCTTTTGATCCTGGGGAACTCAGTTTTAGGCATCGGGATCGTTCCTACTACCCGGATTAGTGGGATTTGATGTCCCGAAGGCTAGATCTTGGTTCGGGAACCTTTGTTATTCATTTTATTGATGTAATCCCATATTTGGTTATGACTAGGTGACCGCTAAGGAACTTAAAGGTTGATCGTTCTCAAGGGTCGCTCTTATACTAATTCTCGCTCGAATCAGAGGTAAGAAAACTGCACCCCATATGTGACATGCATGGTTATTCATGAGGCATGTTGAATGTTTAAATGTGGACATGGATTGAATATTGAATGCTTAGCAAATATTGCTCACTTGTGTATGACACTGACTGAATAATTAGAATTGGCAAAGGTGTCAGTATCAACTGTGAAGCTGTGACTCATTAGTCAAGTTCGGCAGTGGTAATGGGCACTGGTCACACAGTGCTGACTCATAAGTCAGGAACGGCTTTAGCGTGTTCAACGCAAGCCAACAAAGATTAGATCTAATCGACATCTGCATTAAATGACTCAGAAGAGCGTTAATGCCAGACCGACCTCAAGTTCGATGAATACTATAAGCGCTTGTCTATCCAAAGGCTAGTTACTTAGAGCCACAGTGACTATTTAGTCACATGGTTGTGGGTGCCGAGCCCCGTGTGACTTACCCATCAGTCACTCATCTGTTTAAGATAGTGACTTGCTTGTCAGTCACTCATTATGGTTTACCAGAACCTCAAGTGTTAAATCACTCATTTGATTAAGAGCTATAAGCTCATTCATGGTTATTGTAAACACAAAGTGATATTCACTCATCTGCTCAGAGCTAAAAGCTCTGTATGATTATCATTTGATATTATATGCTTGCATTATTGTGTTTTCTTGCTGGGCTTTGGCTCATGGGTGCTATGTGGTGCAGGTAAAGGGAAAGAAAAGCTCACCCAGCCTTGAGTGGATAGCTTAGGTGGTGTTGTGTACATATGCGGCCGCTTGACCACCACGGTTATGGAGTTCTCAGGGGAACTAGGGGGTTTACCCTATTTTTGCCACTTAGATCAGCAGGTTGTAAATTTTATAATGTAGTGTCCATTTTGCATTGTAAATAACTGGTAAACGTTTTTATGGGCCCATGAACAGTTTTATGTTTTAAATAAAATATATCATTTCATTTTGATTGATTTTCCACATTAACCTATTAATAACACCTAGAAGCACGTTTTTAACCAAAGAACTCGGGTAGCGAGTTAAATTCACGGTTCAATGTTCACTGTAACAGTCTTGGGGTATCCATGGTGTTACACTATTGCTCAGGATCTTGAAATGGAATATCCTATTGAGCAGCAGGAGGTTGCTACGGCCTTAGAGGGCTTGCTGGTTGAGGTGGATGACTTGAGTTTGGGCCTTGTTGTGGTGGTACACTTGGTGGCTGATTCGGTTGGGAAGTTGGCGCAGGTTGTCCTCGGGCCAATTGAATGGCTGCTTCCAGGGCGGCAGTGGCGTCTCTCTGTCGGCGGTCCATGTCAGCCTGTCGCTCATGCAACTCTTGACGTTGAAGGTCAATTTCCCTCTGTTGCAATGCCATCGTCTCAGCCACATTCTCGTGATTAGCCCTCAGATTGGCTAACTCCTCCTGCAACACAATCAGTGTTGTCCTCAAGGGCTCAGAATCCATTTCCACCTCTTCGAAATCCAACTGTGGTTCATCTTCAACCACATTTTGTGGAGGAGGCTCGGTTGATGCGGCACCAGAAGTTTGTCCTGTCTTTCAGGATGTTTTTGCCATTTAATCTTATTGGAAATCTTGAGTTCGTCTCTCAATAAAAGCACCAAAATGTTGATCCTCGAATTGGTCAACGACACGGAGTCAGATAAATAATATAAAGTAAGATGAAAACAAGAAGAAATCCAGACGAAAAGATAAACGACACAAACAATTTATAGTGGTTCGACCCCAATAGAATGGTAATAACATACATCCACATAGTGTTCTTATATATGTAGTATTCCAAGAACAGTGATCAATGAACTAGGGTTCACGAGTTTCACTAAATCTCAGATAAATACAATTGTGATGGATAACAACACTCTTTTTCTCTCTCAGAATCTCTCAGCTCAAGTGTTTTCAAGCCAAATGTTCGAAAGTAAAAAAAGTCCCATCTCTTGAGCCCTTTGAATCTTATTTATAGGCTCAAGGAGGTCTACACGAGCCAATGGACCTTAATTACACTTAATACATACGTATTTAAATAATAATGAAAATTGCAATTAATATGTAATTACAAGATTGTATATCTAAAGAAAATAAATGAGTATATACGACCAGGCTGGTTGCCCATAATTATGATACTTGATAAGCCCATGTTCTCCTGGTCGATGGCCAATCAAGATATGCTCACTTAAAACTGCCACGTGCATCCCACGTGTAGATCAATCATGCCACGTCATCAGGTAGTCCGTTTTTGGGTAAACATATATTATTCAATGGAAATAGGGAAAACCAAATAACAGCTCTATGCAAAAATAAAATAGACAAGGTAATTGATTACAAAAATGTTACAACTCAATTGCAATAAATACAAATAAAATAGAAAGACGTAGAAGAAGAAGAATACAACTCAAAGCATAAATAATACAAATAAATATATAAACTAAAGAAATAAATAAAGAAACAAGAATAAGAACAAGAACTCTCGCACAACCAAAGTGTATAATAGTGTGGATGATCAATTTGAACAAGGTTCAAGACCTTTGTTAAAAAGCTTATTTCTCATCTTCTCTTAATACCAAAGGACTCTCAAAGTATGGAAATAGCTATTTGGAATTATCAAATTTTTTGGTGTTTTTTTAGCCAAGTGCTTTGTGAATAGAAAATAGTGTGTCTTACAGGTGGGCATCATGCTTGTATTTATAGAGTTTTGAGACACTCTTTGAATTTCAAATTCTACCAACCCTCTTAGCTATTACTAATATTTAATTGGATGTTTATGAAATTAAAATGAAGATTTGAGAGTTACTTGAGATGTTAAAATCATTCAAATTGGAAAAAAGAAAAAATGGAATTTGGTTGCCAGCAGCACCAGTCGTAGCGTGAAGATTGTTAAAGCCTCCCAATTTTGCATCTTTTTCCAAAACGTCTCAATACATGCAATAGAAAATGTGTATCTCTCAATCTACACATTATTTTGTGATATTTGGAAGTAACAAATTTGTAACTCTAAAATATGTTATACTTGGACACCCACACATGTTCAATTTGTAACTCTAAATATTATGTTACAAAGCGTGACAAATCTTATTTGTGTGATAAATCATATTTTTGTCATTTTATTTAGTCTAACATTATATTATATAAAATAATATAATAATAGCAATAATAATAATAATTTCTACACACGCAGATCTATTAAAAATCACACAATCTTATCTAAAAAAAAAAAAAGATTTTATTGACATTACATATAAAATTTATATGTATAAAATGCCTTTCTATTGGACCTCGCACTTTACATCTTTTAAAAAAGCAGTCATAATTAGAATTAGGGGATCTATGGATGATACTATATTAATTTCTTTTAAAAAATTATGTGAAGTGAACACGCCCCCATAAGATTGTACTATTATATATGTACCTTTCCTAAATATTTAAGCTTCAAGATATAATTTATAGCGACAATTCTCATGTAGGGGTTTCACTTTAAGTCCTATTGGTAGGGCTTTCAGTGTTTCTCGACCCGTGAACAGTTTTTGGCGCGAATTTTTTTTATGACCGTATATATTGTAGCTATTTAGAGCATCCTGCAAAGTTTCAGAAAATTCCGAATAGTTTACAGTACCGAAAACTAGGTTAAAAAATGTTAATTTCCACGCGCATAAAAAAAAATTAGTCACGCGTGCAACAACATGTTTGAACCAAATTTTCGGTACCGTAAACTATTCGGAATTTTCTGAAAATCGCATTGATGGTCTAAATAGCTACAATATACACGGTCATAAAAAAAAGTCACGCCGAAAACTGTTCACTGGTCGAGAAATACTGAGAGCCCTACGATAAGGCTCTTTTTGAAGGCCCTACCAAAAAAATTTCCTAATTTATAGTATACTAAGAAGTCTAAAAATTTATAAGTTTGTATTAATAATAAATAATGTCGGCACTGTAGGGTTTATAACAGTGTTTACACAAGAATGTCAAATAAGTATATTTTAAATTGGTATTTAAATCTCTTTCAAAAAAAAAAATTGGTATTTAAATTATTATAAAATAAGAAACTTAATTAAAAATACATCAATATAAAAAACATTTAGGGTAAATAAAATATCTTATTTTAATTAGTTTAATATTAATAAAGAAACCTTTATAATCCCTTAATTAATTACATTCGTGACATTTTATTTCGAGAAAGAAAAAGTCGTACATCTAAATTTAAGACATTAATGTACGTCCATATTTGATATGGATTTGCTCTTACAAAAATTTAAAGAAATGTACAATAAATGAATAAGCTAATGCCTAATTGTCAAAATGAAGCAAGATGCCTTGATAATTTTGATGGTCGTTCTCAAACTTTTGTCCTAGTCATTGCCGACACATTAGTTAATTATAGGTGTTAAGAGTCGACGGCTGAGATGAGCTCAACAGTCCCATCGTCAGCACCGCTGAATGTTATTATTAGATTTTGGAGTTTAGGATAAGATGGAGCCCACGTACTATGATAGTCGATATTTATTTACTCAATAGAAACGTGGCACGTTTCATAACGTTGCTGACACCACGTTGGGATTGGATTGGATCGCTGTCTTGCCCGTGACTGAGGGACCCACAGCCACGTTCTCCTCCCGCACTAACTCCATTCCAACTCAACACTGCGGCCCAATTAGCCCAATGGGCCTAATTTGAAAGAAATTGGACTTGGCCATTACTGGCTCTCGAGCTCCAAAGCCCTATCCATTATATAAAACTGGGCTATGCTTTAGCTAGTCTGTAACTATTGGAGCATTAATTGCCCAAACCCTCTCATACTTACCTTGCGGTCAGTCAAATAAGATTAGAGAACGGGAATTTTTTCATAAATATGATTTTTTTTTAAATTTAATACAGAAAAATATGACTTCACGATATTACTAAATAATTAGAAAAATATAATTATTATGAAGTAATTAGTGTAAATAACACATTTCAAAATAGCAATTTTCAGAAAACACGTACACAATTTATTTGTAATGTAGTTACTTAATAATACTCGACATCTTAAAAAAAAAAAGCAACACAACACGAGTAATTATCATACACAAAAGAATATTGTGATATAGCACTTTTAAGGTATCTATCAACACCTAGCTAAAAAGCTGTTACAATGCAATATTTAGCATATTTTACAAAAAATATAACACCAATGGTGTTCCAAAAAATATGTCAAATTTGACACAAAATATAACATGAGTTAAATTTGGAATATCAATAAATGTTATTTTTTTTATTTACCATATTGTCACTAATTATTATAATTGAGTAGTTAACAATTAATGACCAACCATATATCTTTTATTATTTATTTTTTTAATGGTAAATTTCTTAGAGTACATAATTTGGATAGTAAAAACATTAATTTTTGTGTATTCTCAATAAATATTAAATGAATTATTGGTTTTTTTGTGTTAATTTGCATCTTGTGTATTGGAGTACAATTACAAATATTAGGCCAAATATAAAATTAAATCATTTTTTTGTGCTAAATTTGGCATAAAATTTACATATTGCATTGGAGATGATCTTATGTGTGGTTAATACATAATAAACACAATTTATTATATTATATTTAAAATAAGAGTAATTGGTGAAAATGACCTATTTTTTGGAGTCATTTTGCACTTTGATCTAGTTTTGATAACTTTTTACAAAATGAACTCTGTTTAAAATTTTGACCAGCTGTCTAAAAATTTCGATTAGCTATTTGAATTTGACAACATGTCTGAAAAATTTCGACTACCTATCTCAAGTGTCGAATGCTATTTTGCAAAAAAAATATCAAAACTATGCCAAAATAAGTTATTTTGCCAGGGGACTCTTTAAATAAGTGAAATTCAATTTTAAATTTAACTACACATATAATGTATAATGTATAATGTATTGGGCAATGGTCACCTTAGAATGCCTTATAACATTAATCTACCCAAAAAATTTAGAAGCTATAAAATTAATAGAAGCAAAGTTGGAGTATTCACTACACCAAAATATTGATACAGTGACATTTGAAAATGTGACTACTGTATGTTTTTAGTAACATTTACAATTTTTGTGACATTTGTAGTAAATGTAAGATATGCCAATGTGAGTAAAAACTAGTGACATTTTCAAATGTAACAATAGTATTTTTTTAATGACATTTAAAAATGTCACTAAATAATTATTAATAGCATTTTCAAATGTCACTATATTATTTATTATAATAAATTTTATATTTATTTTTTATATTAAAAATAATTTTAGTGACATTTTAATAAATGTTACTAAACTAAAAATGTTATTAAAGTATTTTTTAATATATTTAAAAGAATATTAAGTACATATTTGATAATTAATTCTTGCGTTTTATTTTTCAAGTATTGGAGATGTTTTTTATTCTAAAATATTTTTATACACATTTAACTTAAGTAATATTCACAAATATATCATAATAATCAACAACAAAAAGTCTGATAAATATTGTAAATAATACATAATTGTAGCAAAATAACATTTCTTAAAACAACAACAACAATGGAACTTCTATGTACAAAAACATTGAAATAAACACCAACAAAAGAAAAAAAAAATACATACATGAGTTTAATTTCTACAACATAAAATCATAGCATTGAGTCACCAAGTTGTGTATCTGATTCCCTTGGAATCTGCAAGAGAATATAAATCATATAAAATTATTTGCATACACATATATATAATGACATTTAATGGAAGATAATTATTGTAACTTTTTAATTTAGCTTACCACAAATGTTGTTGGCCATGCAATAGGGGCTCCAACAACTTGACCAATTGTCTTAAAATGTCCATATGATTTAATCAGTTGTTCGTCAGGCTTAATAGGAACTTGTACTATAACTTCAGAAAAAAAGGATCCAAGCTTTTTTCCTCCAACTTCTTTTGATGGATCTCTACTTAAAACGATACCAATAGCAATTGTTTCAGGCTCACTAGTGACACTCTTAAGATTGACTACTTCTCCAACCTGTATGTATTATATTAATAAATGAATAATTTCCATAGTGGAGGATCCACTTATAAATATTTTAAAAAATGATAATATAATAGTAGTACCTCAACAACAGGAGTATTATATGCTGAAGATGAAAACCATAGTTGACGTTGAGTTTCTTTGTTATGTAAGGTACTAGCATTTATGGCCTACATATATAACAATAAATTAGCAAAATAACTATATATAGTTTATAGGTTAGTAACTTAAAAATCAACAAAATAAAATAAATCTTAACCAGGTGTGAAGATGTAGCATTTTCATTATAATGTAATGGCTGCACATAATTAAATTTAATGTAGTTAGTACAACTTGTTGTCAATAATTAAAATAAATGAAAAACTAGTAGTTTGACTAACCTGAAGTGTAGATATATCATTGCCATTATTTTGCTTGCGCAAAATAGTCTTAGTAAGAATTTGAACTTGAGACCTTAGATCATTTACTTCTGACTGCAGAGTATCTACATACTCATTTTGGTTTCTTCTCCAAGTTGATTTATCCTTCCACACATCAGATGGGCAAACACCAAATCCATACATGCGAACTGATCCATGTTTTTCTTTACCCATAACTTCAGAAAAAACGTCATTCATACTCTTTTCTTTTGATGCATCTTCAATCAGTTCTTCTTTCTCTTGTAATTGTAACTATTATTGATTTAATATTGTAAACATGTAAGTTAAGATTAAACTAAACTAGCAAGCAAGAAATAACACATTAATTAAGAATAATTGGATCATACCATTGCTTCTTTTGTTTTCTCATTAGTAATGCTCTTATCTTTTTTTGAGTAGCAGATTTTGAACATGGTTGCACGTGTTGGTGTACTTGCACCATCTTTTTTCTACAAAAGAACATATTATTTTAATTAAAAAGCAATGAAATTTACCTAATTTTGAAATAATATTCAAATGTTAATGTTAAAATACTAAATAAATTTTACCTGTAATGCTCTAAGTTGAGCAAAACTCTTTGTACCAGTTGTATGGTTGTATTTTTTTTCTGCACGACTAGTCTTGTTTTTAGCACTCTTTCTCTAAAAGAATATTAAAGATTAAAATTTAGTTAGTAAACAATTCTTGAAATACAATGAAAATAATGCAAGTTAATAAAAGTTTGAATGAAAAATACCATTGCACTTTCTGTTGCCCAATATTTTATTAGTTCCTCCCATTGATCATCATATACTCGTTTGTCTTTATATTTCTTTTGCTCCTCAAAAGATAAGTGCTCCAAATAATAAGTTTTTTTAAGATAAGATTTCCAAGCTCTAAGTTTCCTTCCAAAAGTTCTGAAAGTCCAATTCTTAGCATGAGGAGGAATTTCAAATTTTTCCTACAAGAATTTAAACACTGATTATTCACAAATTTAAATATACTAGATTGTAATAAATACACTAAACAAATATTGAAATGACATAATACTTCAATTTTTAACATAAAATACCAAACTAAATAATCATGAAAACAATAATTAATACTTGTATGATTTTCCACATTCCAAGTTTGTATTTAGCAGGTACCTCATGCCAAGTTTTATAATTAATTGGAGCATTTTTTCCATCCCGTGCTAATGTCCCAATAAAGCTTGAAAGTTTGCTTGCACTTTTATCATATGGCTGTCCAAAATCGTTGCAAGTGATTTTTATCTTCTCTCCATCTCGTTTTCCCCATATTTCACGCATTTGTGTAGGGCCTCGAGTTTTCTTTTCACCATTATCATTCATCAACATATTTGAAAATGATTCTATACTATCTTGTGAGGCCAATCTACATTGCATGTATGGATCCATAGCTGTTTTGAAGATTTGAAAAAAATAAAGTAGTTATGCATAATTTACTTCATTATAATAAAAAAACCATTTAGACATATGGAGAATTTTCTAGCTTTTCGGCCAAGCCCATTATCATGTAATTGTGCTAGAGTTTTTTAGCAATGGTAATGTCGGTTCATCACAGACTTTTACCATCTATATATAGGACTTTGGTCCTTTGTGTTGAGTGTGTCAAAAGTGAGTTCACTGAGTGTTATAAAGAGTGAGTCTAAGTAAGTAATATATAAGAGTGTTGTTATTTGATATCTTAAGGTGTCCAACACCACAAGAGGTAATACTTTATTATTGGTTAGCGATACTCCATAATTATTATTAAAGTCAAATGTGTGTGATACGATATTATCACTACTACAAAAAAGACTTTTTAGGACTCGCATTGCGAGTCCTCTATTTGAGAGCCCCAAAAAACTGGGGTTTTTTGAGACTCGCATTGCGAGTCCTAAAAACAATGTGAGTCCTTAAAAATTTTATTTTTTATTTAAAAAAAATTAATTTGTGGGTTTTGAATCCGATGGCGGGCCTTTGGCGACGGTGGTGGCGCCACCATTAAAAGGTGGTGGTTCAGAAAACAAACTATTGGGTTTTAAAGCCCAAGAAGCAAGGAGTATGGTGGTGGTGGTGGTTTAGCTTGTGGTGGCTTGAGGTGGCCGGAATATGCTCGGAAAGTTTGGGAGAAACCCATGAACGACCGAACTTCAAGTGCTCCGTTGAGGGCCTTAGGCCGCGCGTGAGGTCACCATCTCCGGGGGTCGGGGGTTTCGGGGGACGGCGCTTCCATTGGACTGGCACGTGGCGGTGGCCGGAGGTGGGACGGCGGTGGCACTTTGGGAGAGAGGGAGAGGGAACCGAGGAGAGAGAGTGAAAATGTGGGCTGTGAGATTTTTTTGGTTTTTTTTAATATATAATAATAAAACTTTTGTTAAAAAAAATTGGAGGGAATTCGAAATTTTTCAAAATTCAAAATTTTATGATACACATAAGTTTTTAGGACTCGCGAAGAATGTTGCGAGTCCTAAAAAACTCAAGTTTTTTAAAATTCAAAATTTTATGATACACATAAGTTTTTAGGACTCGCAAACTTTTAGGACACACATAGTTTTTAGGACTCGCTCCGCGAGTCCTAAAACAAATTCTTTATGGACTCGCATTTATGTGAGTGTCCTAAAAATGTGTTTTTGTATTAGTGTATATTGCATCAATATCGGTATGTCACGTGTTTGTGGTGTTGAGTATGAGTGGTGGCGCTTAACAAATATCAATATATAAGTGTGTGTCTAAAAATAGTGCGAGATAGATTATTAGTGAGTGCTCTAAAATAAAGTGTAACTGTTTAGTGTGTATTATGTATTGTGTTCAAATATTCTATCTAAATCATGGTGTATTACTTTAATAATAATAAAATAATTACATTTTTCGTTGTGGTGTTAAACAGAGTTGAGTTCTTCCAAAATGTAACCAAAGTTGAAAGTTGAATCTAGGAGGAGATGCACGGGGATATTAAATTTGGTAAGGCTTTAAATATATGGAGATACATATTTAATATATGATGGAGTAAATCAGCTAATGGTCATTATGAATTGCTACTTTAAAGTATGGTACAAAATGCCTTTATTCAAATATAATAATATGATGACATAACTAAGAGCTAGCTACAACCTTCATTTGGATCAACAATATCCAATATAAACCACACATAATTTACATTTAATATTGCGTAACTGAATTCTCACAGCGTATCAGAAAAGATTCGAGCAGTACAGGATGATTGGTCCTACCGAAACCAGACCATATAGTTGGTGAATCATATCATATCATATACAAATCTCCATCTCCTTATAACCCTTCCTACTGTTAGTACCAGCATTTCATACTTCATCTATGTAATACATCATTTAATATATAAGTTATATTGTTACTTCTCATTAGTAAATTCAATATCTCCCTGAAAATATTATCATTCCTCCGTTTTTGCAAAGTGAAAATTCAATAATAAATATTCTTCTTCCGTTTTGCTAAGTGAAAATCAATGAACAAGGTAGGGCAAATTGAGCAGATATACTAAAAGAAGCAGTTGTTGTGGGGTTTGTGAGTACAACCTCTTAGATTGGCGTATATCGTGGTGTATTTAATTCAATGGAACCACCTATTTTCATGAACTGGGTTAAACTCAGGCGCAGCATAAGGAAAGGTGATAGTGATTCGCCTCAAAGTTTTTTCATACGCAATATTGTTAAATATTTGTTTTGTAGCGTTAAATGCACATATATATACGTATATATTTACGAGGAGAAGTCCATTAAAGTCATCACTTTTTTCATATCCCCAATTCTAACCCATTTTTCTACTGTGCCAGTGAAATTATACCAAAAACATATGACTCGGCCTAAGAAATTCAGAGGTGTCAGGCGACGCCATTGGGGTTCCTGGGTGTCTGAGATTCGTCATCCATTACTGTACCCTCTGAACACATTTCACAATTTTGCTTCACCATCTTTAATTTCATATACATAATAGTACTACCATACATATATATGTAGTACGTACCTTTTCTTGTTTGTTTTTGTAGGAGAATTATTACATAATAATATATGCTTTGTGTAAGTATAAATATAAGAATTAATTAATAGTAATTTTGTACAGGAAAAGAAGGGTGTGGCTTGGGACGTTTGAGACAGCAGAAGACGCAGCCCATGCATACGACGAGGCAGCTATCTTGATGAGTGGCCGGAATGCCAAAACAAACTTCCCTATTAAACCAAACCATCAAGTCTATAATAATAATAGAATGGCTGCAGCAGCAACGACGTCGTTTTCGGCCATTCTTGGTGAAAAGCTTCGGAAGTTCAGCAAGACTACACCGTCACCCTCCCTCACTTGCCTCAGGCTCGACACTGAGAATTCCCACATCGGCGTTTGGCAGAAACGGGCCGGGTCTCGCTCTGGCTCCAACTGGGTCATGATGGTTCAGCTAGCAACCGCTACCACCAATAACATTAATAATAATAACAGCAAAGATCATCATCACCATCAACCTCTGCAACAAGTACTAGTCCCTGGTGATGATGATCAAGTTCTAGTGCAGCCGACGAGGCCAGAAGAAGGTGGCGGCACTATCGGACTGGATGAGGAGGAGAGAGTAGCCTTGCAGATGATTGAGGAGCTCCTTAATAATAATAATTAGTTGAGTTCATGATTATGATTATCATTATGATTATGATTATATAGCTACCTTGAATGTAGGGACCATACATTATGGGAAGCTTCTATAAATGCTTGGCGTCTAAATTAAGTGATTATTCTGATTATGAAATTAAATAAATTATGTATGTAATAGGTCCCCTGAATTATTCTACATGAATAAATGACAATTGATCATGTTGCTAGCTACTTTTTTTCTTCTTCTACTTGCTTTTGTTCTTAATTGTATCATATAAACATGGCGATCGTTCATATGAGCTATCTAATCAAATCGGTTTTCTTTGCAAATAATATTCAGCAGCATATCAAGTTTTCTATTGGTTTTATATATATATAAAAGTGGTTGTATAACAACAACAACAAAAAAGAAAATGAGATTTTTTAAGGGTCAATTTAAAAAAAAAAAAAAATTGAAAGTATAAATACCATGATTATCTATAAAAAAACTTAAAATTTTATTAAAAAACTTAATTGCTACTATTTTTAAAATCAAGAATTTAATCGCCAAACAATAAAGTTTTCAAAAAAAAAATCGCCAAACAATATTCTCAAGGACGGCAAAATAGTTAAAAAAAATTATGAGGCGCTGATGTTAAAATTATCAAATAAAAATGTAACACAGGATAAAAAGAGGTTTGGTCTCTTTCACCAATGTAACATGGTGGAGTGTTAATTTACCTGTCCCTTATAAACATTTTTTTAGTCTTTCACCAATGCAATATGATCCTTTTTATTTCGTCACCAAATAAAAAGAAAAATGCAAAATAAATTACAATATGTATTATTATATTCCTAACATATTTATTTAGATAAATAATTTTTATTGGTTTTTTTAGTCTTAAATTATAATGAACTTTAAGTCTTCTTTATATATTTATATAGTTCAATTCAAAATGTGTTTGATACATTCTTTACTAATTTATGTTTTAAAACAAAACAATTAATGCTAATTATTAAAAATCGACACATGTTTGTATATTTGGTTTAATAGGAACCCCTAATATAAATATAAATATAAGAAAAAAATATATTATTCCCTGATAATTTAATTTTTTTAATGTTATGATAATTTTTTTTAACAAAATATATGTATTTTTGAATGTACAACTTAACCTCGATAATTTAATATTTGATTAATTAATAAATTTCATTAAATTATACTTTTGTCCGGTTATAACTCGGAACTAATGTGATAAACTAATAATTCATTAAATTTATAAGATAATATTTTTTTAGAAAAACACATAAGTACCACTTGATATACATGGGCTGACTCCTAGTCATCTGGGGCCTTAGAAAAATTAACACTTTGGGGCCCTTCTAGAAATAAAATTGAAGAAATTACATTTTAATGAGATTTTTAATAAAATGTACAAAAATATGATTTTTTTTTTTAAGAATTTTCACTTTTATGGGTTTATTTTCCTATATTTTTGTATAAAAGTTAGTTTATACCATAATTTTACTCTTAATCAAGTTTTATTAATTTGGAAGGGTATGTTTGTAATTTACTTATTATTTTTTTAGTTTATTTATTTTTTTATATTATTTTTATGTAACTAATTTTATATTAATTTTTTCTTTGGTTATTTTGTAATTTTTTAATATGAATTGCGTTTATTATTATTTTTTATTTATTATAAACTTTTTTTCTTTTTTTTTTTAGATTGTACGTTTCTTTTTTCAAATCCTTGGTAAGGTAACCAGTTAATTGATTGATCTTTGACAATTATGTAAAAAAAAATCCTAGAGCTAGGTTAAATAACATGTACCAGGATGGGTAACGAGTTACCCTGCAGGGAGTAACATTCTACCATAAGAGGGGTGGCGGGTTACTCATATTAAATATGAAAAGAAACATCAAATTTGAAGGAAAAAGAGGAAGAATACTTCATTAAAAAAGGAAGAAGAAGTAACTAGGTAAGGTAACCAGTTACTTGATTAATTACTTTTTATTACCTTTTCACATCTGAATTTTTTTATTTTTTTTAAGTTCTGGATGTTCTCGTCAGGGTAACCTGCTACTATCTCAGGAGTAACCAGTTACCTATATTATTTATTATAAAAATTAGTTATTTTTTATTTATTATAAACATTTTTTTTCTTTTTTTTTTAGATTGCACTTTTTTTCCAAGTCTAAGTAAGATAATTAGTTACTCGATTAATTACTTTTTATCACGTTTTCACATCTAAGTTTTTTTTTTTTTACGATCAAGATTTTCTCGTCACGGTAACTTATTACTATTTCAGGGGTAACCAGTTACTTATACTGTGGGTAACCAGTTCTCATCTATATAACATTTTATTATCTTAAGGGTAACCAGTTTCCTATATTATGAGTAACTGGTTACCATCAATATAACATGTGACTATCCATGTAAAATCAAAGAAGGGTACTTCTATCTATGTATTAAGATATAGGCATAACATATTAAATTGACAAAGACACAACAAGTATATGTGAAGAACAGCCAAGGGAATGGTGGAGGTACCGCAAATTACATTTTGAGATGGTTTTCAATAATTTAATGCTAGATAAAAGTATGTGACCTCATTTTACTAATGGCTTTTATCTATAGCATATATATATTTTTTGAAGGTTGAGCATTGTCCTGTGTAACAAAATAAAACAATCAATCATAAAAATATATTTATTATTTATTTAAATGAAGTAATAATATTTAACATTCTATTTGGTTTTCTCTTGCAAATCACCACTCCTCTATGAACTTGTTCTTGTTTGCTTCCATTCCTCCACCCATTTTGGCAGTCCTGTGTTCAAAGAAGCATGTTTAATAGTTAAGAAAAAATGTTTTAGCATTAATCAATGTTCATTTTAAAAATGCTACCATCTCTACAAATTTAGACTCACTTCATGTAACGCCCCACGTCACTATGGTTGCTTTCTGAAATGACGACTGACTCTACAAATCAACACGAGTCTTTCCAGCGTCCTTTGTCCTCACTCGCACGCTTCCTGGGAAAACTTCCCAGGAGGTCACCCATCTTAAGATTACTCCAGGTTAAGCACGCTTAACTTTGGAGTTCTCAAATGATGGGCTACCAAAAAGAAGATGCATCTTGTTGATATAGGTAGTACCCATCAATTTATTTAAGCCATCTTCAACTGTGTAGTCTCATACCTACACAATCTTAGAATCATCACACTTGACCTTCCCCAGGCGGTGTGAGATTGCACGGCTTTACCCGGTCTTTTCCCCCACGGATCACAGGATACTGACTGTCTCAATCACCCCACCTTAGGAGTCCGACGTCCCTGTCGGCCACACTTCCGGCTGGGTCCAGGCTTTAATACCATAAGTAACGCCCCACGTCACTATGGTTGCTTTCTGAAATGACGACTGGCCCTACAAACCAACACAAGTCTTTCCAGCGTGCTTTGTCATCACTCGCACGTTTCCTGGGAATACTTCCCAGGAGGTCACCCATCTTGAGATTACTCCAGGTCAAGCACACTTAACTTTGGAGTTCTCAAGTGATGGGCTACCGAAAAGAAGATGCATCTTGTTGATATAGGTAGTACCCATCAATCTATTTAATCCATCTTCAACTGTGTAGTCTCATACCTACACAGTCTTAGAATCATCACACTTGACCTTCCCCAGGCGATGTGGGATTGCACAGCTTTACCCGGTCTTTTTCCCCACGGATCACGGGATACTAACTGTCACACTTCACAATATCAAATATACATATTATAATGCATGTAATGATAACCTTCAAACCAAGGAAAACAAAGTTCCAATATTTGACAATAAACTTCAATTTCTGCGTAGAGAACCTTATAAACATGCTGCTAATTCCGTAAGAATAAGCGCAACATAATCAAAAGAAATGTGAAACCCATGGCCTATACTAAGAGGTAGAGACATCTTTATAAGGCCATAGAACATGAGACTCCCCACAAAAAAGAAGCTGTCATAATTAAGAAGGCCATCAACATTGTTAAGTTTTAATTTGCATATATAAAAGATATCTGCTAATGCTCCTCCAACAAAGCAAAGCAAGCAATATATTTTCAGTTTCTTTGAAAAAAAAATCGCATGTCACGTTTACCACCACAAATGAGCACGCACTAATCAAGTACAAAAAATTAATAACGCTTCAGCTCCACAAAACAGACATCGCTTCAAGTTATTGACTTTTTCCCATTGTATATCCATTTTTATCCCTCATTTCATCATTATCAAGTACCAACAAACATAAACACAAACACAAAGAAACCTCTTAGATTTGGAACAACTATCAAAACTCACTTGTAAATATATATATTTAACGCATAAAAAGGACATTATTTAGATGTAAAAGTTCTGCTCTAAATATATCATATTATATAGCTTAAATAACATTAACAAACAAAAGTGCCTAGAAAAGAGCTTCATTTCATTATCCAATCCTCACACATGTTAGAGCTCATCACCATTTATACACAGAAGTTAAATATTGGCAGTGCAATTTAAACTAAACATAATTTGTATATAAACAAAAAGTAAAAAAAATCAAACACCATTTTCATCGAGTAGGGAAGAAGAAAAAAAATGGGAACAAAACAAACCAAAGGTCTTGGATAACACAAGACTGAGAAAGCAATGAGTTGAGGACTCTGATGGCCATGGACAATCACAAAAGGTACAAAGATTGGCTAACTCCATTCCATTTGACATAGTTGAAACAAGAGATAGCAACTAATATATATATAGATGTCTAACAGTGAGTAAAGGTTAGTACCGTCAAAGAGAATGATGGAGGAGATGCCTATGCTTCGGTAGTTGGTCGGCGACATTAGAGAACCCAGATTCTGACCGAAGACAACGAAGACGCCAGATCTCGTTCTTCGTTGCCGATCGAAGACCCTGAAGAATAGATCTCCACCACACAAGCAAGTCAGGCACACCAAAACACTAGGATCTGTGGTTGTTGCCACCACCAACACCTAAACCAGAGGTCGACGATGAAAACGATCCCCACTTCGCAGCTCCTCCGATCTCCAATGCGATTAGTTCCGATGCAAATCCGACATGCATAAGAACACACCAGTGGTTCCGGTCGATCAAAGATTTGGACTGAGAAATTTTTTTTAGGGTCGGCCTTGGTCGATTTTGCCCTTGGTGTTGAATTGTTCTTCAGTTTTTACTTGCTATTTCATTTCCCACAATTTTTTTTTTCCCATAAAAAATAGGGAAAGGGCTAATCTCATATTTTTGCATAGTTATGCTCTAAAAGCCATAATATTAAAAAACTCCCAATAAAATTTTGATCCTATTCTTTAACTATTCTTTTAAGGTCAAATGCCCTTAGCCCAAAACTAGCCTCATTGATATATAAATTAATAAGGAAATTTTTAAAAAATATGACTTTTATACTATCAATGTGCCAAAATATAGAAATTATATTTTTCTTAATTTGTATGGGAAAATTTATTAAAGAAAAAGTTAAAATATGAGAAATACAATTAATAGCTAACTAAAATATAGAAATACCACATTTTTTTTTATCATAGTTATGTTTTATTTGATTTTGAAGATAATTTTATTTGATTTTTTTAGTTTTTAATTTTTTCCTTCATTTTTTTATTATTTTTCAGTTATTTTTTCTTTCTTTTTTTCCTTACTTATTTTTTATTATATTTTTTTCTTTTTCTTTTTTTTTCTACTAATTTTTTCCTACATCTTTTTTTTTTTATTTCCATTTTCTATTCTTCTTTTCATTTTTATTCATTTATCTATTATCTTTCTTTCATTTATATTGTTTTTTTTTGTTCATTTTTGTTCATTTTTTTTCTTTTTTTTTTTTCTTCATTTTTTTTCATTATATTTTCTCCTTCCATTTTTTTCTTTTTTCACACATATGAGTTTTTTTTCTTTCTTTCTTTTTTTTTTCATTTTTTCTTACCAATTTTTTCATTCATATTTTTTTCTTTTCATTTTTCCATTATGTTTCTTCTTCTTCTTTTTATTTTTATTTATTCATCTATTTTTTTCATTCATCACTTCTTTTGTTTTTTTTCATTTTTTTTTGTACTTATTCTTTTCTCATTCCATTTTTTTTTCACACATATATTTTAACATTACATAATTATTTTAGTATTTTTTTTATTTATTATCTTTTATTATTGTAATTTTTTCCACTATATGTAAAAAAAATTCAAATCAATTTTTTCAGCATTTTCTTTTTACTATAACACTTACAGGAATACCAAAATTTAGAAAGAAAACTAATAAAAATATGAAAACGTGAATGGGTAACTGGTTACTTTCACGTTCTTTGTGTGTATATTTATGGTTTATTTATGGTAAGTGGTTACCTATGTTACTAAAATCATAGTTACTTCTTCTTCCTTTTTTAATGAAGTGTTCTTCCACTTTTTCCTTCAAATTTGATGTTTCTTTTCATATTTAATATGAGTAACTCGTCATCCCTCTTATATAACTGGTTACCCCTCTTATGGCAGAAAGTTACTCATCTGAGGATAACTGATTACTCCTCCTGGTGCATGTTATTTGACCTAGCTCTATGATTTTTTTTATATAACTGTCAAAGATCAATCAAGTAACCGGTTACCTTACCCAGGATTTGAAAAAAAAAATACAATCTAAAAAAAAAACATGTTTATAATAAATAAAAAATAATTTTAAAAACAATTCATGTTACCAAAAAATTGTTACAAAACAACCAAAGAAAAATTTAATATAAAATTAGTAATATAAAAACAATATAAAAAAACAAATAAGCTAAAAAAATAATAATTAAATTACATACCTACCTTTCCAAATTAATAGAACTTGATTAAGAGTAAAACTATGACATAACCTAACTTTTATACAAAAATATGGGAAAATAAACCCATAAAGTGAAAATTCTTAAAAAAATCCATAGATTATTTTTTTTTGAAAAAAAGTCATATTTTTGCACACTTTATTAAAAATGCCATATAAAATGTAATTTCCTCAATTAATAATATCACTATACATGAAAATAAGTTTATTTTCTTATAAATATAGACAGATTCTTAACTTCCATTTATTGTTGATTGAAGTTCATGAATTTGATGTAATATTGTTCAATTTAAGAATGAATGTGAATATTGGCACACACTTATTTTTCTCCTCTCACACCTTTTCTAATTAAACCTCTCTTAAAATTTAAAAATAAAAGAATTTATTTTCACACCCCTCTTAAATTTTTAATAAATACAATATTATCCATAAAACTTTCTTCCCACCCTTTTATATTATTGTTACTACATAATACAAATATTATTAAAATCACTATCTACTAAACAAAACTAAAACTTAAATCATTGTCATTAACTAACGTAAAATACCCATGATAATTAATGACTTCATATCATGATCAATGTTATGTCTTTTAGATCTTATTTTCATGGCTAAATGACTTTTATTTTCCCTTAAATAAATAAGATTTTTGCCCCCCGAACTATCACCACTGTCACATCGTGCCCCTTGAAAATTTCACGTTGTTAAAAATTCCCCCGAACTATGCACGTTACTGAGTTGTGGGACTTTTGTTAGATTTCATCTTATGTGGCCAACGACGAGCAAATTTAACATTTTGGGACTGCCACGTCAATGCCACATGTATAATTCAAATTAAAAAATTAATAATATTAAAATAATTAGGTAAAAAAATTGTTTTAAAAGATTAAAAAAATACTAAATTAATTTATAGAAAACCATTATCAGAAAAATAAAATATAAACACTTTTTTTTTCTTATAAAAAAATATCATATTAACTAATTAAAAACTAAAAACATAATTTTAATAAAACTATAACAAAAAAAAATCAATAACAAATTTAATAAAACCATAACCCAAAACAAAACAAAAATATATATCATTTTTTGTTGATTGGCATTCATTCTCCTTCATTGGTGTTAGATCTGGACAACTTTAAGAAAAAAAAATGTGGTTTGCTAATGGAGTTTATGAATTAAATGATTTTTTAGATCTAGAACAACTTAAGCAAGAACCCATATTCAATATGAAAATTATACACTCAGATTCAATTTGTGTTGATTTAATTTAAAAATTATACACCCAAATTCAAGCAAGAACAACTTAAGTGAACCCAATTCAAGAACACTCAAGAAAAAACTCATGAATACATACTCAAATCAATACAAAAGCTCATGAACACATTCTTAAAATCCAGATCTGCTCTGACAGGGACGGCATCTCTTCAACCCAGCCACATGAGTCCCACCGACCTCTTCTCTTAGCCACCAGCACCGCCGCTTGCAAAGCCCTCCGTTCTTGTCTATGCAGATCGAAAACCTGTATCTTCCTTCCCCGCTCAGTGTCGTCCATGGCTACTGTCCATGGTTGCAAGAAAAATACAGGAAGATTGAGAAGAAGACAGTGTCGGGGAACCCTCAGTTGTGTCTTGGACCCAAGCTCCAGTTGCCTCTAGTCCCTGTCACCGAAAAACCAAATATGGTCCCAAGATTCAGATCCTCAATCGTGTCTCTGATCCAAGCTTCAATTGCCTCTAATTCCCCTCACCAGAAAACCAGATTTGGCCATCATTATTTTGCCCAGCCCCAACTTCTTCTTATGCCTCAGCCCCAGACCCAAGTTGTGTTCTTCCTCGGAGAAGAGGAAACACACTATCTCTCTTGTTTGTTTTTTCTTTCTTTCTTTTTTCTTTTGATTTTTTAGAGACCCCTGTACTCCATTTTTTTAGATCTAACTCGTATTCTCCCATTTTTCTTTTGATTTTTTGGGCATTGATTTTTTGAATTAATCTTTTGTTTTTTTAATCTTTAAAATGATTTTTTTATATTTTTTAATTTGAATTATACATACACGTCAGTGCCCAAAATGCCAAATATGCTCTCTGTTAGTCACATAAGATGAAATCTAACGGAAGTCTCATAACTCATTAACGTGCATAGTTCGAGAGAAATTTTTAACAACGCTAACTATTCAGGGGGCACGATGTGACAATGGTGATAGTTCAGAGGGCAAATATCCTATTTATTCTTTTCCCCTTATGTTTTTATTTAGTATTTCTAATAATGTCAAACTTGAATGACTTGTTGTTATCATATACGATTTTAAGAATAAAATACAATAAAAAAGGTTCATATATGTGATAAAAAAAACTCATTAGAATTAAAATCTTTAGCATCTCCACATCCATATTCATATCTATACTTGTTCATCCATTACTTTTTATTTAGAGTTTTGATATTTTAAATTGATAATCTAATATATTTTTTAATGTTTATACCTAATATGTTGAAATGGTATGTGTTTATAATTATAATTATTTGAAGATATTTATGTCAATTTACACATGATTATGTTTGTAAATGACCAATTAATTACACATTAATTATAAAAGGATGAAGAGCGAAAAAAAGTGTGTGCCAATAGTCACAACCTTTGATAATTTAGGTTTAGTCATCAGTACATGTATGTCAATACATTCAATATATTTTCATAATTATTACCTTAATAAATTAATATTTTATTATAATAAATTTTCAACCTTATTAATTTATAAAATTTTGACTGGGAATTGAAGTCTTATCTCCTCACCACACACTCACACACCCAAAACATTATGATAAATATATTACAAGGAGTGAGTTGATAAATTTATTTAATTATTTCACTATTCATTAATGTCAATTTGTATAAACAATTGTTTATTAATTTTTTAAAATTACATCAATTCTGCCCGCTCTCTACCCTAACCGCATATTCTCTTCTCAACGAGATCTTCTTTCTAATCTCTCTCATCGGTCCTTTCTACTCCTCAGTCCTTTTCTCGAAGCTCTCTTCTCGTTCCTGGCCTCTCTACCGCTTCTTACTTCAGGTATGGTTTTATTTTCACATATGTATAGGCCTAGTGTCACGTTTGTGTTTTCAACCAATTCAGTTGAGTCGTAATAGATAGCAAGAAAAATGCTGCGTTTGCTTACAATGTGTTTGTGAAAATGTATGAACCAACAAAAGAGTTTTTTCATTAGATTTTCCCTAGAATTCATGCTAGATATTTGTTCTTGGTCTAACCTTGTTCCTAATGACTCTACTTTTCTGGTTCAATATTTGGTTTTGGTGGTAAACAAAACAAAATACTGCTGGATTGCTGTAGTGCATACACACTTATATTTAAGCTTACATACTTTGGGGGGTTATTTGTTGCAGGGGGTTTAAAATCTATTCTCACTGAATAAAACAACCGGTCGTTGCCACTGGGAACTTGGGGTGTAACTTGTTTAGCAGCAGAGATTTACACAACAAGGTAATGTTGTTCTATTCTATTCTTGATTGTAAGTATGAAAAACTGGTATTTCATATCTAAGTGGAAGTAAAAAAATAATTAGATTCTTTACGATAAGTTGGATGGATTGGAAAGCCACTATTGCTTGGCATTTGCATCTGCATTATAGTTTATGGAAGTCTCATGGAAATTGTCCATGATTAACACGACCAATCGTAAATGTGTCATTTCAGATGATTCATCTCACCTCTGGATTCTTTCATTTTTTTTTAGAAATAAGAAAAAATAATATCAAAATTGCAGACGAAGGAGATGACCAATTGTTGAAAAATAAAAAACAATAAATAATCCATAACCAGTTGCAAAGAAAAAATAATCAACAATATTTATGTTGAAATAACTTGACTCCCAAAAACTACAAGTTGTTCTTAATCCTTAAAATTCATTCTCACTATATCAATTCTATGAGCCCCTGGACATCCTCACCAACTAAACAATCACACGATCACTTGTATTTTTTTATAGTCTGTAAAAGCTTCTGCATCAGTTGCTTAATCCATTCATTAATTTTCAAACACTCGCATAATTTCATCTTGATGATGGGGTTCTTCATTGATCTCTTGCTGATTCAATAAACTGTTATGATTCAACAAACCAAATATAGTCAAGTGCCTGACATTTAGAACTAAATTGTCTACGATAATACCGCTTCAGTTCTCTTGCTCTCTCAATTTTCCTTACTATTAATTCTCTTGCCGGCTCTCCCAGTTTCTCTAATCTATCGCCGACCCTCTCTGTCTTTGCATTTCTCTCATCAGTTAGCAGTACTGCGCTGTCGTTGCTTCCTATTTCAGCGTCTTTCTCTGTCTGTCAGTGGCCACTATCACATTACAGGTTATCTGTGTTTTGAACGAATGCCTTTGCCTAATTCATGGTGTTGTTATTTTGTTAGCTACTGAATTTTAACAGTATTTTACTTTTCTCTTTCATATCTTTCAAGTAAAAAAAACTGGTTAATCCTCGAACCAAAAATGGGAAAAAAATCCAGTTCACTCAGTGTTATTTATTATTATTATGGGTGAGCTTGTTAGTAAATTTGCTACTGTTTTTTATAATTATTTTCAAGCAGGAATGAGCCGATTGCAAGGTCCTTCGTCTCTGAAACGTAAACAACCAGATTCAAATTCACCATTGCATTCTCTATCAGAACAAGAGCGCACCGTCTATAATGTAATCAAAAGCAAACAAGATATGGGAATATGGTCTCGAGACTTGAAGCGAGAGACCAACCTTCCTGACAATATGGTCACCAAATGTATCAAAACCCTTCTAACCAAAAGGTTGATCAAAGAAGTGGTAACCAAGAACAAGGGAAAAAAACACTACATGGCAGCTGAATTTGAGCCCTCTAAAGAAATCACTGGTGGGAATTGGTATGTTGATGGGAGTTTAGACACCGAGTTCATAAACTTGTTGAAAGACCAATGTGCTAAGTTGATTTACAAGATGAAAGTTGCTACTTCAAAAGGGATTTCGGATGCTATTCGAAGGAGCGGTATCTTTAAGGTTGAGTTCACTAGCCAACAGATTGAGGAGATTGTAAGGGCTTTGGTTTTGGATAACAAGATTGAGGAAGTGACAAGTAACGGGATGGGAGAGTTTGATTATATTCCAGTTGGGAAAGTTTGCTACAAATGTGCAAACAAGGAAGGTAGAGGAGACCCTAGGATAGGAGCCATGGCTTCTATCCCTTGTGGTGTTTGCCCCAGGATTAGTGAGTGTAGCCCTGATGGTGTTATCTCTCCCAAAACATGCGTCTACTACCAAAAATGGTTGGACTTTTGAGTTGCTTATAAAATCTCGAGGCTTTTGTCCCTTTTATACTTGTGCTTATCCTTGTTTTGTGTATTCCAAGTGGGTTTCTTTGTTTTTTTTCAAACTTTCTAGGTAACTGAACTAAAAAATGCAACATAGATGAATACTGTATTGTTTATTCTTTTGGAACTTAACTATTAAGTATTTTTGTCACCTTCTTGGTGGGTCAGAAACTCAGATTGTCACATCCACGGGGCCATATTATAGTTTAGATTTATAGTAAAAGTCTTGTTATTCAATTGTGAAGATTTTCTGGTTAGAAGTCGGTTTCTTCTCATATAAGAATGATGTGGTCCTATAAACTCTAAAGCTCCCATAACCGTATAATATAATACCTACGGAATATGCTTTTATATTTTGGTTCATCACACTACACACCAATGTATTATCCATTGGTAATTTTTAGTTTTCAGAATCAAAACAGAGAAAATTCACCAAATTAAACTAAAAGAAAGCATCTTTTCCATAAAAAAAATAAATAAACAAAAGAGTAAATGTTTAGTCTGGATTTGGAGGTTTATAGCTTGGATGGGAATTGACCCAAATTTCTTAAACATTGATGCTCTTGCCAGTGCCAGCTGCTTTGTACTTTGAAGTAAATAATATTTAACCAAAAACCAGTTGTCATTTTTAGTCTTGGCAGATCGCAAGTAAAAATAATTAAAGAGAAAAAGAGAAACAAAATCAAAAGACTTATCTACCCCTGCAAAGTAGAAAGTTCGCACTTTTTTTTTCTCCTTAAAAACCAATTTCATAGACAGATCTATTTATCACTTTTTTAAAAAAAAAAAATACAAAAAGAAAACTTTGCAGCGAATATGGCGAGAACGATGAAAGCATTAGCCACATTTCTGGTCTGTACGACCTTCGTCTTCACCTTCGCTCTAGCTCAGTCCACCTCTGTTCTTCCACAGCCTCAATCTCTCACTTCCTTCATCCCCAACAATACCCACACCCAGGTTAGTCTCTCTCGCTAACTCAAAGATACTCGATTTTTTTCTTTTGCTTCACTAATTAACATAAAAATTATATTTATTGTAGAATCAAGGGACCTGCTCTTTCACAGTATCAATCAAAACGAGCTGTTCTTCACCGAAATACACTCGTGACGAAATCAGCCTTTCATTCGGCGATGCTTATGGAAACCAGGTATTGTTTTGATTAGTTTTTGAAATTCAAAATTGGATTTGGTGGTGATATTGTGACTAAGCGATTGATTGATTGATTGACTGTGGCGATGAAATGGAAAAGGTTTATGCGCCTCGGCTAGACGATCCCCGTTCGAAGACTTTCGAGCGGTGCTCCACCGATACATTTGAGGTATCAGGGCCTTGTACGTACCAGATCTGCTATCTCTACCTCTACCGGAGTGGTTACGATGGTTGGAAACCAGAGACGGTCAAAATCTACGGTTATCACGTCAAAGCCGTTTCCTTCTATTACAACACCTTCATCCCTAACGGCGTTTGGTACGGCTTCAATTTGTGTAACACCGCCGCTAGTTTAGCTTCCTCCGCTTAAGCTTAATTAACTAATTAAAGTACCAAATATCATTTGCTTAGAGTTATGTTCCTAGAAATTTCGCCTTTAATTTTCAAATGAATAATAAATGCGTGTTAATTCAATTTTATATGAGTGTCATACCGTGTTTAGTGATGTTGATAATAATGGTGTTGGCTCTTGGCCCTTATCTTTGTTACAACTCTCAACAACTTCTGTGTGGTGGTTGTAATGTGCATTGTGCTCGTGTAGCATGTGTTTTAAAGTTTTGGGTATTTATGTGAAAGAAAACAAAAAATGCAAAAATTAAAAGGAATTCAATGGAAATAATATATTTTAATGAAGATTAAGTTAAATCATAGAGCTTATTCTTTAATGGGGAATAGATAAAGTTAAAAAGGACATTCATGAACGACAAATGAGAAAGGACATTAATGAAGATAAATTTATTATTTTTCTTCCGTAATAAAACTTGTTATAATTAGAATCCTATAGGGAAATTTGATCTTCAATTCTTCCAAGTACCGAAAAATATGCGTCCTCTCAAAATTATGCTTCCATGTTCAATTAGACTAAAATACCCTATTCACAAATTTTCTCCTTTCCCTATCTTTGGTTTCTCCTCTCTCCACCCACGGTGGCAGAGCACTACATCCCCACCAACACTAACACCACCTTCCTTCACCATCAACCACCATATCATTTTTTTTTGTTTGTTTTGTTTTTTAATGATTAAAATTTCAATCAAAAACTTAAACCCATCAAAATATATTACATGAGACACTAATATATATATTTTCTACCACATTTATGTATAAATTTTTTGTTTCAATCGCGATTTTTTTCATATCTAAACTTCTGAAATTTTGCAAGAATGATGGTTTGCAATAATCCCATAAAAATTTAGCCTTTAAAGTGAAATTTTCATGGGACCATCATTTCTAATACTATTTCGGCCTCTAAAATCCAATTATCATGAGACCATCATTTTGGCCTCTAAAATCAAGTTTTTATGGGATCGTCGTTAAAAATTGTTCACCATCATTGCATAAAATTGAGTAAAAAAATTTAGCAAGCCATAACTTTCCACTTAATTGTTGGTTTGAGTTAATTCTTTTTTATTAAAAAATGCCATTAAAAAACGAAAAACACAAAAATAAAAGGAAAATGAAAGAAACTCACACGTAAATCACTTACTTACATCTAATATATCTCGTTCATAGTTAGATATAAAATAAGTGAAGTTATGATTATCGCTCAAATTATAGTGTGTAAACTTAAGGTGGATCTAGATTAGCAATGAAAGTTAATGAACAACAAAATCTGAAATTGTGAAAGAAATTGCATCGCTAAAAAGAAAGCCCTAGTCATTATAATTGCGAAAGAAATTAAAGGAGGATGATTATCGATTATCATCAACAATTAGTGAGGTGGGTTGTGCATTGTCTGTTGTGATTGGTTAAATACATGGTGAAATTGATTAGGTATGAAGAGGTGCAAAAACCATAACAAATTGACAAAAGTCAACATGTGAGACTTGACTTTTATTATAAGCATTTATACATCATCTTTTTTGGGTCTAAAGTGTTTCTTTGGAGTATATGAGAGTACCCAAAAAAATTGGAAGCATTTGTGGATGTTTTGAGACAATTTTTGGAGCATCATTACAGAGGTGACGCGTCTCACGACCAAATTTTCATAGACCAGGCGACACGTTAGCGTCCCAAAACTCCTCATGAGGTTTAGCACCTTGGTTAGTGTGCCTGGAGGGCATGATTGGAAATTGTGTGATTTTAATTGAATATATTTGTGATTAAGTGAATTATATAATTTATATTATGATATGACCGCTTATGCATGTTTTTGTGTAGTAAATATGTTTAAAGAGGCATTTTTGTAATTTTGACACGTTGATGGTATAATTGTAATTTTTTATGTTGTGTCATTGAGACCACATTATTATGTGAATATATTTGTTATATTTGACACGAGTCGATCCTTTCGAGCAATTTAGTAGAAAATTCACAACGGAGATTAATACCCAGCTCGGAGTGAGCCAAGGGGTATTTTGGTAATTTTACACATTTCAGGATTAGTTGTTAAACGAGAGTATTTGATGGGGAAATAAATTGTATTTGATGAATTGGTTGAATAATTTGGAGATTAGGGGAAATAGAAGCTATTGATGATTTTGCCCTTGGGGTATAGTCTTGAGGTTAAGAGGGACTAGGGGTAAATTGGTCATTTGACCAATTGGTGTAGATTTTTGGCTAAGTGTGGAATCTGCCTCCTTTTTCACATTTAGCTCCCTCTCTCTTATTCCCTCTTGCTCTCTTCCTTGTTCCAAGACAAAATACTCGAGCTAGGCCAAATCTTGTGGAATTTTGATGAATCCTAGAGGAAACTGAAGTCATTCTTGGGGATTAGCAGCTAAATAATAACCTTTTCAGCTAGAAACTTTTAGATTTGAAGCAAGGTAAGCCAACTCTTTTAGATGTTCTTCATGGTCCTTGATAAATTTTGAGGTTAAGATGATTCTAAAATTTTGATGGATCTAGGGATTTCTCTATAGTTGTTGGTGGTGGAAGCACAATTTCTAGTTGCTATGAGGCTTGGGATTGGATTAGAAACTTATAATTCAACTTGGATACTCGAATTTGGGTAAGTTTCTAACACTTAAAGCTTAAATGGTAATTCTTGGCATCTTTGTGTTTTTGGGGTGTTTTAGAGATGTTTTGATGTTGTTCTAGGGTTATACTAGTTATACTAAGGCTTATTGTGGTATCCAAACTGCTAGGAATCGATTTTTGGGACTAGAGTTGGGTCTGAAATGCAGGGGAAAATCACGGTTTTGGGTTCTCTCGCAGTAGCGCTGCGACCCACTTGAGTTTCCTTGAGGGCAGGGTTTTCCCTCTGACCATTGTGGTGTCGCAGGACTAATGTAGGATTTTTGGATAGGAAAAACTCTTTGTTTGTTAGAGCGTTGCGACCCTTTAGAGGGGGCATTGCAACTCAAAATGCACAAGTTTTGCATAGGGGTTTCTCAGCATGTTTTAGAGTCACGTCGCTGCAAGGGGCACTGCAGTGCTAGTGCAGTTTTCAGGGTACCTTTGCTTAGGGTTTTAGGAAAACCAAATTGAAAGGCTCGGGGACAATTCCATTGCCCGGTTTAGTGGAATTTGACGTCCCGAGAGCTAAGGCTTTGTTTTGGAGCCCATTATTTGAATTAGCCCTGATAAATGTACCATTGATGTTGGGGTGAAAGGGATCGTACTCAGGGTTGCTTCGGTAATTTGCTCAGGATTTAAGGTAAGAAAACTGGCATTTGCACCATATGTTGGGCACTGTCCCTATTATCAAGAAACAATTATGATTATATCTAAATTGTGAATAATGGTTGTGTGATTTTATTTGGTTTAATCTGTTGCATCTAATTGTTGAATAGTTAATTGTGAATGATCGGTACTGGACGTATTTGGCAAATTGCATGTGTAATGCAGGTTGAGATGGCAGGGCCACTTAAAGGGTTATGAACCCATTGGTTCGACACAGGTCGTGTAACATCCCAAATTTGTTAATCAAACTTAGTGTGTCAGAAGGCCATAAATGGATATTGTGTGTATTTCTATGATTACATGCATGATTATATGAATTATGCGAGTTATATTGTGATATGACTAGTGTAGCATTTTTAGGTGTATTAAGCATGCATGCGGACCTGTTAATTATTAGAATGATGTTTTCGTAATTTTGACCCGTTGAGGGTGTATTTGTGAATATATGTGTTTTGTGATTTAGACCACATTATAATGTGGATATATTTGAGTTATTCGGCACGAAACGACCGTAGTGAGCAAATTAGTGTTTAGTCACAACGGGGATTAATACCCAACTCAGGTTGAACCTAGGGGTATTTTGGGTAATTTAGTACATTACCGAGATTTATTGGGTAATGGGAATTATTTTGTGATCATTTGGGGATATTGGAATTAATTGGGAAACATGGTGTTAATTAAGGATTAGTGAGAAATTATGGCAAAAGACAATTTTGCCCTTGAGGACATTAAAGAGCTAAGGTTTAAGCAAGGGGTGTTTTGGTCTTTTCCCTAACCTTGGATAGACTTAGGCTAGTAGAAGCCTTCAGAAATTAACAAACTCCCTCTCCCTTTATTTCTCTTGTTATTTCTTTCTCTATGTTTGATTTGGAATTCCTTGAATTTTGAGGATAACTTCTTGAGTTGGAAGCTTGTAGGAGCTGGGAATTGGTTTAAGGTGCAGCTTAGGGTTGGATTTTCTCAGTGATGCAAGAATTATAATTTGTTTTGGTGAATTGTTGGCATTTTTTTTTTGCTCTTGAGTTTTAAACTGAAGGTGGGGATTTTGAGTTGTGGTGAGTTTTTAGCTTAGTTCTTATGTTTATATGTTGCATATAATGTGTTGTGCTGAGTTTAAGACTCAATTCTAGGTTTGGTTGAGGTTTGGGAACTGATTTTAGGGGTTTTGTTCGGAGAAAATTGCTGGAAAATGCTGGAATTTTGGGTTCGTGGGGTTGCGTTGCGGCCCGCATGAACTCAAAGGTGCTGGGGTTCTCCTGAACCGTCTTGGCACTGTGGTGCGTGCCCTATGCCTTTGTGGTTCGGGGCTCCCTGCCTAGAAGTGCGTTGTAGCCCTTTAGGGGCAGGCCGCAGCTTTAGTAGAGGAAAGTGGCCAGACGAGGTTTTGAGTTGTGGGGACTCAATCCTAAGGGCTCAGGAAGGATTCTTGTAATGCCCCACATCACTGTGGCTGCTTCCTGGAATGACAACTAGCCCTGCAAACCAACACGAGTCTTTCTAGCGTGCTTTGTCCTCACTCGCACGCTTCCTGGGAAAACTTCCCAGGAGGTCACCCATCATGAGACTACTCCAAGTCAAGCACACTTAACTTTGGAGTTCTCAAGTGATGGACTACCAAAAAGAAGATGCATCTTGTTGGCATCAGTTAGTACCCGTTAATCCATTTAAGCAATTTTCAATTGTGTAGTCTCATGGCGATGTGGGATTTCACAGCTTTTACCCGGTCTTTCCCCCTACGGATCACAGGATTCTGACTGTCACAATCACCCTTCCTTAGGGGTTCGATGTCCTCATCGGACACACTTCTGACTGGGTCAAGGCTCTGATACCATTTTGTAACATTCTCCTAATCGAGGATCGTTACACTGTGTAGTTTAAACTCAAATGGCTCGTTTAGCGAGTTAATCACTGTTTAAACTGAACAGTGTAACGGACCTTGATTAGGAGGACGTTACAATTCTACTACTTGGTTTAGTAGAATTCAAAGTCCCGGTGGCTAGGACTCGGTCCAAAAGCCTTTATTCGCTCGTTATTGATGGTTATTCATTATTATGGCTGTGACTGGGGTTCACTGATTGACTCAGGAGGAAAGGGTCGTGCTCATGGTCGTGGTGCGTGTCTCGTTAAGGACCTAAGGTAAGAAAATTGCACCTAGTCTGTGGTTAGGGTTGAGCTCAGTCATTGAACGTAGTTATAACTATGATTGAGATGATTTATTAAACATGTTTGATTGTATTTAGCATATCTATGATAAATGGTTTATGCTTGTCTGTATTATCTTATTGAAAGACTTGACTTATGGGTCAAGGGCGGCAATAGTGCGCTGAGCGCAGGTCAAAAGACTTGACTTATAAGTCAATGGTAGTAATAGCGCACTAAGCATAGGTCGATATGGTTAGGCCTATCCAGGAGCATAACATACGCTTGAACGACCTAATAGTCGCTTGGAAAACAAAGCGTTGGGTGCGCTTGTCTAACCTTATGGATAGTTATCAGTAAATAGGGCTACGGGCCCCGGTGTGACTATATAGTCACTTAGCTGGGTTGTATGCATCCATGAGTAGGATTATTACTGTTAGGCGTGCCAAATAAGATTCTAAAATATGTTATTAACTGCTTATAAACATGTCTATGTTTTCTTGTTGAGCCTTGGCTCACGGGTGCTATGTGGTGCAAGTAAGGGAAAATGGATGCTAGACCAGGCATGAGTTGGAGAGCTTCAGTGGCAACGTGTACATATGCAACCTGTTCGACCTCCACAGCCGAGGATTCAAGGAGGATCTAGGGTTAAACCCTAATTTTGCTGCTTAGGCCGGCGTGTTTTGTATTAATCTATTGAGTTGTAAATAACTTTTTAAATGTGTTTTTTTGGGATCCCATGTACAAACTTAAACTTTTGAATGAAAGTTAAGATTCCTTTGACCAAATTTTTTAACCTTAATTCGTTAATTACTTCTAGTTACACGTTTATGTCCAAATTATTTGATTAGCAAGTCCAACATTATTTAAAATACACAGTGTAATGGTCTTGGCTATCAAGGGCGTTATAGGTCGTATGAATGAATATTGGATTGACTTAAATTGTGTTATCTATTGTCATGCCTATTATGAGTTTTAAATGTTGTGATAGTTTTCTTGCTGGGCCTCGGCTCACTGATTCTTTATGGTGCAGGTAAGAGTAAAGGAATGCTGGACCAGCCATGAGTTGGAGAGTTGTAGAGGTGGCGTGTACATACTCAGTCTGCTCAGCCGCCACGGTCGAGATATTTTGAGGAACAAGAGTTATTGGCTCGATTATTGGCTTGATTTTGCCGCTTAGGTCGGCTAGTTCTATAATTTTTTTGTAGTTCTATTTTTTATTTAAAACCTTTGGGATCCCTTGTATTTAGTCAAACATTTTTAATGAAAAGTTTAACTTCAGTGACCAAAATTTTTAATACAAAAACTGTTGTTTAACCTTAATTAGACTTTTAAGTCCAAATGACTCGCTTAACGAGTTAAGCACTATTTTTAACACACAGCGTAATGATCCTGGATTAGTAGGGAGTTACACGTCGCCTGGGGCTTCCTTACATGTTCGTATAGTGATGTGTTTTGGCTCAAAAATTCAAATTAAAATGCTCTAATCTTATTGGATGGGTTTAATAAGGTTCCTACACTATTTAAAGGGTTCATTTGAGTTAATTGGTGACTTGATCATTCACCTCTCTCTCTCTAAAAAAAAAAGAACTTCACAATGTCATTCCATTATAGTAGCTTTCAAAATTACTAGTTTTCTCCAAGATCTTCACAAGAAAGTTTGACTTGTATGAATGGTCAAGGCTTGTGAATCCCAATGTCATTCCATTATAGCAGCTTCAAGAAATTATAAGGAGAAGGATAGGAATATAGATTTTTGGATAACAAATCTACATTTGTGTCAAGCGTTGTCATTTTGGTGTTTCACATAAAATCATAGCTTGTGATTTTGTGTTTGAAGGTTGTTCTTCAATAAAGGTCCAATATACACTTTGATTCTTTTGTGTTTATGCAATTTGTGATTATCTACATATAGAGCTAGATTACTTGTTGTTTATGCTTTGAGTTGTAATACAAAACCAAGGTTGATTAAGCCTAATCTCTAAAAATAAAAAATATTTATCTCTTAACCTTTGCATTGTACCAAAGTTTGTCTATCTCTAAGGTTCACTACTAATCAAATCCATGGATGAAAACTCCTCAATCTAAGCTCTCAAGTTCGTGTCCCAAGATCTAGTAAGACTAGATAGGTTTGATGACTCAAATTGTGTAAGACAACATCAAGTTCCTCCTCATAACTTTGAAAGTGCACTACAACCTTGACAAATATTTGACGACTTTGGAGCCCCCAAAGGATGATGATTCTCAAGATGTGATCAAAGAAATGAAGAAAAGGAAAAATGATGACTCATTTGTAGAGGTCACATGTAACGTCCCAAATTTGCTAATAAGGCTTAGTGCATTAATTAGTGTGTCGGGATGGCATAATTGGATTTATATGTGAATTATGTGGATTTAATTGAATATATGTGTGATTATGTGAAATATATGAGTTATATTATATTATGACTGCATATGCGTGTTTATGTGTACTACATGTGCTTGTGGGCCCACTTTCGTTAAAAATGGTATTTTCGTAATTTTAACTCGTTGAGGGTATAATTGGAATATTATATGCTATGTGATTCGAACCACATTATTATGTGAATATATTTGTGAAGTTTCACCCGAGGCGATTCTAGTGAGCAATTTAAAGGAAAAGTCACAACAAAGATTTAAACCCGGCTCGGGGTGACCTTAGGGTTATTTTGATAATTTGGTGAATTACCGAGATTTATTGGGTAATACGAATTAATTTGGTGAATATTTGGTTTGATGGATTTAATTGTGAATTTTAGGTGAATCTCAAGGTTTGGTGGGAATTAATGCCAAAAGACTAGATTACCCTTGGGGCTAAACTTTGAGGGCTAGTGGGACAAGGGGTAATATGGCCATTTGGCTTGCTAGGGAGTGTTATGGGGCAAAAATGGGCAGCTGAACTGTAACGACCCAAATTTGCTAATAGGGCTTAGGGCCTTGATTACCGTGCCTGGAGGGCAATAAATGATTTAATATGTCAATATGTGAATATGTGATAAATATGATATTTATGTGATATATATCTGTGTAGCACGATCCGAGACAGCTCTAGAGAGCAGTTAGCCAGAAAGTCACAACGGGGTTGAGAATCCGACTCGGGGTGAGTCGATGGGTAATTTGGGTATTAGTTATTATATTGGGTTATTGGGGTATGAAAATAAATATTCTGAGATATATTTGAGGTTAGAGTGTGTAGGAAAGAATATTGGGGAAAATTAATATTTTGGACCTCGACGACTTAGCGGGATTTGGTAAATGACTAAATTGCCCTTGGGTCAATTAAGGATAGAGGCTAAGCTTAAGGAGCAGCTTGGTCATTTTGTAAGGGTAGAATTAGACACAGTTAAGTAAAAGGAAACTGCTGGAACCAAAGGAAAGAATCAGTTATCAGCTCATTTCTCTCTAGGTCGGTTTATTATCTTGGTTTGTGGTGTATGAGCTTGGGAGATTTCCAGCAGAAATCCAAGGCTTGAGGCTTGTTGTGAGAGAGCTTTGAAGGTGGAGGAGCAAAGAAGGCTAGGAATTATCAGCTGAGGTAAGGAGTTTAACCTTAAACTTTCTTGAGTTTCAGTAGAATAGTAGTTTAAACCATGAGCTGCATGTGAATTGGGATTATGATGTTAAGTTTGGTTGTGAGCTGAGTTTCATGGCTGTGTGAACTTATAGCAAAGTTTAGATGGTGTGGTTGAGAGACTTAAGCTTAATTTTTGGGTTAAATTGCTGGGTTGAGTTGATTTTGGATGAGATGGTTTGAAGAAAACGCAAGAAAAGATGGAGATTTCTGGGTTTGGAGGCGAGGGTCGTGGCCCTAGGAGGGGCATGCCGCGGCCCGTGTGCACGCAGGGCCTTGGGAGGCCAAGATAATCAAGGCGCGCCGCGGCCCGTGCGTGTTTCAGGGAGGTGTTAGCCTCTGTTTCGAGGCGAGCCGCGGCGCTTGTGGGGTAGGGCCGCGACTCTTAGTGCCTTTTTGTGTTTTAAGTGTGCTTGGGCTTGGGAACTCAAAGGTTAAGGCTCGGGATGGATTTTATCACCCGGATTGATAGAATTCAAGGTTCCGGAGATTAGAGTTATGGCTCAAAGTTATTTAATGGATGAACATTGTTAATGCGTTGTGACTAGGGTTTCGGTGAGGCTCAAGTTAGGGGACTATGCTCGGGATATCTGTGCTCAGAAAGCTTGGGACGCAGGTAAGAAACCACTGTTCCCATAGAGCTTGTATGCAGGGCTAAGCCCAATATGTTTGAATTGCAGGGCGTAGCCCTTTGTCTGAATTTGTTAACGTTCAATATATGTTTATTATGCTATGAATGCGATTGTGAAAGTGTTCGGCAAGGGCCGGGAACGGCGCAGGCCGAGGTCGGCAGGGGCCGGAAACGGCGCAGGCCGAGGTCGGCAGGGGCCGGAAACAGCAAAGGGCCGGGAACGACGTTGGGCACGTAGGGTGCAAGGCCGAGTGTGGCAAGGGGCCGGGAGCAGCGTTGAGCACGTGGAGTGCGAGTTGCCAGGGCGAGACCCTAAAGGATACCTGGGATATCCTCATGGTGTGGACCGCTAACCCAGGGCTTGGTAAAGCGCCTGGGACGGCTTGGTCGTATGTGTTTAGCTTATTGATGGCCTGTTATATATATGTTATGTGTTTGTTATGCATATGTTACCTGTTTGTGAGTTTTCTTGCTGGGCTTCGGCTCACGTGTGCTCTGTGGTGCAGGTAAGGGCAAGGAGAAAGCCAACCAATCATGAGTATGGCAAGTACGAAGCGGCGTGTACATGTTTGGCCTGCCTGACTGTCACGATCAAAAGTATTTTGGGAGATGAATGTATAAAACTGGATTTTGTCGTTTAGTCGACTGTGTTTCTATTTTTGAGTTGTAAATATTTCTAAAATTGTATTTTGGGATCCCAACTGTTAAACTTTTATAATTTTCAACTGTTATTTCTAAAGTTTCTACTCTGATTATGACTTAATTACACTTATGCTTTAAAAACCTCGATTAGCGAGTGATTGCATGTTTTAAACTCACTTAGTAATGACTTTAAGAAAGTAGGGCGTTACAACTTGGTATCAGAGCGAGCCAAGGTTTATGGTTCTGGAGATTGACCGAACATGCACGCTCGCTGTCAGTGACAAACTCGACTCAGGGTTGGTTGATATGATTGACTAATATGCTTGAATATGTGCTTAAATGCCCTGTTTGCCTGCTTATTTCATATAGAGCATGCCGAATGAGTTAACATATGCATGATGTCAGGGCATGGCCCGTTGTGTGTTATATGTTATCTGTATGTTGTGTGAATTACTGAATGTGGATGGCTAATGTGTTTGGGAGGTGGTTTTGGATGTTGTTATCATGCCTGATGAGCGGCATCGTTCGTTGCAGGCATATTTGCTGTGATGCCTCGACAATCATCTAGACTCCGCGGCAGTAGGGCCGAGGATGACAACCAGAGTCAGGACCCTCCACCTGCCCCACAGAATTGGCAAGAGATGTTTGCCGAGATGGAAGCAAGGCTGCAGCGAACAGAGGAAGAGCTTCGACAGTTGAGGCAGCAGGCCTCACCTCAGGTCACTGGGCTGCCAGTACAGCAGGTTGTGGCGCCAGTGCCAGTTCAATTTGCTATGGAGAATAAGTGGGAACCTCTGTATGAGAGGTTCAGGAAACAGCATCCTCCCACCTTCGAGGGTGGACCAGACCCACTGCGGGCAGAGCAGTGGATGAATATGATTTCCTCAATTCTGGATTTTATGAGGGTTTAGGGAAATGAGAGGGTAGCTTTTGCTAGCTACATGTTTAGAGAGGATGCCCGCATCTGGTGGGATGTGGTAGTTCAGAGACGGAACATAACAGTTATGACTTGGGAAGAGTTCAGAAACTTATTTAATGAGAAGTATTACAGTGTGGCAGTTCGAGCTGCGAAGGTTGACGAGTTCATCAACCTGACTCAGAACCGATTGATAGTGACAGAGTATGCTTTGAGGTTTGACAGATTGGTGAAGTTTGCGCCAGATTTAGTGTCGATTGATGCGTCAAGAAGAGACAGGTTTGTGCGGGGGTTGAACGTTATGATCGCCCGCGATGTGAATATTACTTTGGATCCGGAGACTACTACTTATGCCCAGGCAGTGGACAAGGCCCTCACAACTGAGAGGGCCGAAGATCAGATATGGAGGGAGAGCGTTGTTAGGCACAATGCCAGGAGGACAGTACTTCCTTTTGTTGGATCCAGTCGTGGAGGTGGCCCTAGATTCCTTTGTTCCTCCCAGTTCAGATAGGAGGGCACGAGGTGCTTCTACTGGCCGTCAGGGTGGAAGTGACAACTAGAGGAGTTTCCCAGTGTGTCCGCGGTGCAGACGTCGACACCAGGGTGAGTGCAGGATTAGAGCCTGCTTTGTCTGTGGGAGTGCTAGTCATCTGAAGAGGGACTACCCTCAAGTCAAGAAAGAGGAGCTGAAGCAGGGTGACAGTCTTGCTCCTGCCAGGGTATTTACTTTGACTCAGACTGAGGCGGAGGCTAGCCCCTCAGTTGTGACAGGTCAGATCTCTAGTGCTAGTTCTTTGTATACTGCATTGTTTGATTCGGGGGCTACCCATTCATTTGTATATGCTAGAGTGATAGATCAACTTTGTAGACCTAATGGTGTGTATGCTAGGGGATTTCAGACTTTGTTGCCAACAGGAGAACTGGTAGTCTCTAGGAAATGGGTTAGAGCATTGCCAGTAGAGGTAGATGGTAGGGAACTGTCTATTGATTTGATTGAGTTAGAGATCGATGACTTTGATATGATTCTAGGGATGGATTGGTTATCGAAGTATGGGGCAACGATAGACTGCAAGCGCAGAATGGTGACTTTTGAACTAGAAGGGGAGGTACCCTTTGTGTTTGTGGGGACAGTTAGTGGACCGCGAGTACCAATGATTTCAGCATTGAAGGCTAGAGACCTGATGCAGGAAGGTTGCATAGGATTCCTAGCGAGCGTTGTGGATACCTCTAGGGTGGTGACGGTTGGACCGGGTGAGACTAGATTGGTGTGTGAGTTTCCGGATTTGTTTCCGACAGATTTGTCAGGGTTGTCGCCGCAGCGGGAGATTGACTTTCTTATAGAGTTGGTACCAGGAGCGGAGCCAGTATCTAGGACACTTTACAGAATGGCTCCAGCGGAATTGAAGGAGTTGAAGATTCGGTTGCAGGAGTTAATTGATTTGGGGTTCATCAGACCGAGTTTCTCGCCATGGGGTGCTCCAGTGTTGTTTGTCAAGAAGAATGATGGATCTCTTAGGATGTGCATTGATTACAGAGAGCTGAACAAGTTAACCATTAAGAACAAGTATCCACTGCCTAGGATTGGCGATTTATTTGATCAGTTACAGAGAAGAACAGTGTTTTCCTAGATAGACCTCTGATCAGGTTACCATCAATTGAGGATTAAAGAGGAGGACATACCAAAGACCGCTTTCCGAACAAGGTATGGACACTATGAATTTCTGGTTATGTCCTTTGGATTAACCAATGCCCCAGCAGCTTTTATGGACATGATGAATAGGGTTTTCAAGGATTATTTGGATAAGTTTGTGATTGTATTCATTGACGACATCCTGGTGTATTGTCAGTCAGAGACAGAGCACGAGCAGCATCTGCGGCTGGTTCTACAACGGTTGAGGGAGCATAAGCTATATGCTAAGTTCAGTAAGTGCGAGTTTTGGTTACCACAAGTTACATTTCTGGGTCATATCGTCAGTAAGGAGGGGATTCTGGTTGACCCAAGTAAGATTGAGGCGGTCAGAGATTGGCCTAGACCGAGCAATGTTCCTGAAGTGAGAAGCTTTTTGGGTTTAGCGGGTTATTATCGGCGGTTCGTAGAGGGGTTCTCCAGAATAGCTACGCCTTTGACAAAACTGACAAAGAAGAAGACAAGGTATGTCTGGACGGATAGATGTGAGAATAGCTTCAAGGAGTTGAAGCGACGATTGATCACTGCACCAGTGCTAAGTTTGCCGACGGATAATGAAAAGTTTGTAGTTTATTGTGATGCATCCAGACAGGGTTTGGGGTGCGTGTTGATGCAAGCCGGTAAGGTGATAGACTATGCATCGAGACAATTAAAGGAGTATGAGCAGAGATATCCCACGCATGATTTGGAGTTGGCAGCGGTGGTGTTTGCACTTAAGATTTGGAGACATTATCTCTATGGTGAGAAGTGCAAGATATACACCGACCATAAGAGCCTGAAGTATTTCTTTACTCAGAAGGACCTGAATATGCGCCAGAGGCGGTGGCTGGAGTTGGTTAAGGATTACGATTGTGATATCCTCTACCATCCTAGGAAGGCTAATGTGGTAGCTGATGCATTGTGTCAGAAAGGCCTGGGATAGTTGTTTAGTTCGAGACAGATATCTGATAAGCTAGCCGAGGAGATGACCAGAGCAGGTATAGAGTTGGTGGTTGGACAGTTGGCCAACATCACTCTTCAGTCTACACTTCTTGAGAGGATCAAGGAGGCGCAGGGGAAAGATTCCCAGTTGAGAGGTCACAGAGAGAATGTCTTAGTCGGAACAACTAAGGACTTTTCTATTTCAGAGATGGGATTACTGAAGTACAAGGGTCGGATCTGTGTTCCGATGGATTCTGATATCCAGTGGGAGATCTTAGATGAATTGCATACCACTCCCTATTCTTTGCACCCGGGTACAACGAAGATATACCAGGATTTAAGAGCTTTGTATTGGTGGTCGGGCATGAAGAGGGATGTGGTGGATTATGTGGCCAAGTGCTTAACTTGTCAACAGGTTAAGGCAGAGCATCAGAGGCCAGCGGGGTTGCTGCAGCCTCTGGGGATCCCAGAATGGAAGTGGGAAGATATCACCATGGGCTTTGTGGTTGGTTTTCCGAGGATCATGGGACAGCATGACTCGGTGTGGGTGATTGTGGATAGGTATACCAAGTCTGCCCACTTTTTTCCTGTTAGGACAACTTATACTGTGGAGCAGTATGCTGAGTTATATGTGAAGGAGATTGTTCGACTTCATGGGGCTCCAAGGTCGATAGTATCCGACAGAGACCCCACCTTCACTTCCAAGTTTTGGGAGAGTCTACAGAAGGCTATGGGCACGCAGTTACGGTTTAGTACCGCTTATCATCCTCAGACAGATGGATAGTCTGAGAGGATGATTCAGATATTGGAGGATATGTTGCGAGCCTGTGTGCTAGATTTGGGGGGATCATGGAGTAAGTATCTCCCTTTGATTGAGTTCTCGTACAACAACAGTTATCAGGCGACCATCGGAGTGGCTCTGTGTGAAATGCTATATGGTAGGAAGTGTAGATCATACATCCATTGGGATGAGACAGGTGAGAGGAGGTATCTGGGTCCAGAGATGGTTCAGAGGACCAATGAGGCGATTGAGAAGATTAGAGCGCGAATGCTCGCCTCCCAGAGTCGTCAGAAGAGTTATTCAGACTTGAAACGCAGGGGCGTGGAATTTCAGGTTGGAGATCATGTGTTTATGAGAGTTTCACCTTTGAGGGGTGTGAAACGATTTGGTGTTCGGGGCAAGCTGAGCCCTAGGTTTGTTGGCCCCTTCGAGATTATGGAAAGGGTTGGAGAGGTAGCTTACAGACTAGCAATGCCTCCAACTTTATCAGGGGTTCATGATGTTTTTCATGTGTCTATGCTTCAGAAGTATGTGTCAGATTCGACGCACGTTCTAAGTTATGAGAATCTGGAGCTCAATCAGGATTTGTCCTATGAGGAGAAGCCGGTTCAGGTTCTTGACCGGAAAGATAAAGTCTTGCGGAGCCAGACCATCGCCTTGGTGAAAGTGTTGTGGAGGAATAGCAAGGTTGAGGAGGCGACGTGGGAACTTGAGTCAGAGATGAGGGAGTGGTATCCCGAGTTATTCAGGTAAGGGCAAGGAGAAAGCCAACCAATCATGAGTATGGCAAGTACGAAGCGGCGTGTACATGTTTGGCCTACGTGATTGTCACTGTCAGAAGTATTTTGGGAGATGAATCTATAAAACTGGATTTTGTCGTTTAGTCGACTGTGTTCCTATTTTTGAGTTGTAAATATTTCTAAAATTGTATTTTGGGACCCCAACTGTTAAACTTTTATAATTTTCAATAAGTAGAGTTATTTCTAAAGTTTCTACTCTGATTATGACTTAATTACACTTCTGCTTTAAAAACCTCGATTAGCGAGTGATTGCACGTTTTAAACTCACTTAGTAACGGCTATAAGGAAGTAGGGTGTTACATGAACACTTAGTCAAGTTCAAAGCAATTGCTAGTTTTTTTGTTTGAAAATTTTGGAAGAACAACTCAAGGGTACTAAAAAACTATGCTAAGTTTGGATTTCTTGTGGAGATTGAAGGAGAATTGAAGCTTTCTGGGGGATTAGGAGCTGTTGAGAATCTCAAAGCAACTTGGAAAATTCATAATTTAATGAGTAATCCCTCTGTTCTTAAGCTTTTGAATTACTTTGAATGTTCTTGAGTTTTAAAGCTTTGATTTCGGGTTTTGGGTTATATGATGTGTTTTGTGGTGAATGAGTGTTGGGTATAGTTTATTTATGCTATAGGGTGTGTTTTGTGGTCGAAATCTTGCTGGAAACACCTGTTTTGGTCAAAATTGGAGTCTGGTTTTTGCAGGAAATCGGAGGTTTGAAGTTCGGGGAAGAACACTTATGTTCTGGGAAGTTTTTGGATTTCTGGCAACCTAGCGCGACCACACTAGTGTCCCAGAAAAGGTGGAATTTGAATTGGGATCTGGGTTTCGAGATTAGGGGAGCAACTGCACCAGGGTTTGACGTGACCGCGCCAGTGCCCTGGAAAGCCCAATTTTTCTATGGGCGCGATCGTGCCAAGTACCTTAAAAAGTTGTTTTTCTGAATTTTGGGAATGAGCTTGGAGGCTCGGGAATTTATTTTAGGGGCCCGCTTGAGGGCTCGGGGAACATTTTTAGTAAAACAAGGGTTTAAAGAGTTCAGGTTTTGATTGGAACTTGGAATCTAGGGTTGGATCCTAATAAATATATAATTATGTTGTGACTAGGGTTTCTGCAAGGCTCAAGACAGGGATCGCGCTCGAGGTCGCTTCACCGTTCACATAGGACCTGAAGTAAGAAAATTTCACCCTGGTTGTGATTAGGGCCTAAGCTCTGGTTATGGAATATGATTATAACCATGTCTCTGAATAT
Source organism: Humulus lupulus (assembly GCF_963169125.1). Lineage (NCBI taxonomy): Eukaryota > Viridiplantae > Streptophyta > Magnoliopsida > Rosales > Cannabaceae > Humulus > Humulus lupulus. The sequence continues at coordinate 23,635,039 of NC_084800.1, read as the reverse complement.
CAAGTTAAGCATAAATGAATGTGTTATGTGAATTTTTTGTTTGATTGTATCTGATTTGAAAGCTCGGCTTATAAGTCGTGGTCGGCATTATGCGTACAGAACGTAGGCCCCTATGGCTAGGCTACCCTGGGAGTGCGGTATGTACTTGTCCAGCTCGGATGCCATTGGATAAATAGAAGTGTGATATGCACTTGTGTGACTCTTGTTGGGGGATAGTGAGATAACATCGCCACAAGAAATAGAATCTACACAAAATTTGGACTGACAGAGACTTAAAAAAAGATTAAGAAAGAACATGCAAACCCAAGTAGAACAATGGTATTCTTCAACTTTAATGAAGCTTCAAACCATAGGCAATATCACCACTTTGAGCAAAACTTTAAGCAATCCTTTGAGCCAACCAAACACAAACCAAGGTTTATACATGTTGCAAAACACTGTCCTAATACTCTATTTCCTAGCCACCATTGATGCTTGAGGCCTTCTCTTGAGGAAATGAGGATTGAGATTGAACAAGCCTTCAACTCTCTAAGTCAACACTTTCTTGGAGAGTTCTTGAAGAAAACTAGAGATTATCGGAGCTAGAGAGAGAGGGGGTAGAGAGTGATCAAGTCTTCCAAATCATTGTTTTGACCCTTATATATAGTAGGCATTGTCATTATGTCCAACCAATAGAATTAGACTTGAAAAACACGTCATTTAGAGCATTTATGATATTTCACGTAATACAGTAGGCGCTCTGGAAAACCCTCGGTGTTAGGCGATGTCTCGCCTCTTGGGTGGCAACGTATCGCCACCCTCTATGACTTTGGACACTTCCAAAGGTCCCAAAAATGCTCTAAATGCCACCAAACTTTTTGGGAACCCTTAGATACTCTCATGTATCACTTTGGACCCAAATTTGCATTTTATAAGTGCCTACAATTGAAACTCAAATTCACATCTTCATTATGTGAATTCTACCAAGTGTTTATACAATGCTTGTATTTTAACACTTACCATTTGTATTTAACCAATCATAACAACTCTATGGTTGCATACTCAGATAATGTGTCTGCTTGAGTACAATTTTTATTGCTAAGCATGTTGTTTATGTTATGTTGAAAAGAATGAAGGGAGAGCGGTAGCTCAACTAGATTATGGAAGTGCAATTGGAAGTTTGATTTATGTCGCTCATGGTACTAAAACGGACATTGCATTTGCGGTTATTAAACTAAGTTTACTAGCAACCCAAATATCTTACATTGGAAGGTTGTGAAATGAGTATTTGGATACCTTAAAAGGGCCAAAGAGTTATGCATCTAATATTCTAATTTTTCTAAGATACTTGAGGGATATTTCGATACAAGTTGGAAATCTGGTGTATGAGATAATCTCTCCACAACCGCTTGGGTGTTCACCCTTGGTGGGAGTGCGGTTTCTTGTGGGTCTAAGAAAGAAACATGTATATGTCACTCAACCATGGAGTCGAAGTTTGTAGCTCTATCAACAACCGACAAAAAGGCTGAGTAGCTAAGAGATCTCATGTTGGAGATACCGAAAATCGCGGTTGATGTATCAACGATTTTGATACTTGTGATAATCAAGCCACTTTGATTAGACCTTACAACAATATATACAGTGGGAATCCTAGACATATAAGTCTAAGACATGATTATGTGAGGGAGTTGATTGATAATAGTATCATATCAATTTCATATGTGAAATCTTATGAGAACTTAGCAGATCCGTTTACCAAATCTCTTGGGAAAGATTTAGTTAGTTCCACAAATAGAGGAATATCACTAAAACTCATTGATTAATAGATTCCCCAATGATGACAACCCAACTCAAAACTTGTATACATTAAGTGTAGAGTTAAATGGGTGATAACAAGTCATTGATAAGTAAATAGTTTAAACATTAACAACTTAAAAGTACCTTCAAGAGTGAGTTTATGTTGGTTGCTATTGTTGGGAATAGTGTCATTAAAGCAATTGTAGTTGACAAATATTTTAAATGAAATAAATAATTGAATTGAATTATTATGTATATATAGAATATGTCTGATATTTTGTTGATAATATTAAATAAATATCATAAAATTCCAAAGTTTATCTATATGGTCTTAATATCATATTGGTATTAGAGGATCGATATTAAGATAATAAACTTGAAACAGTTCGCAGTAAAATAAAGTTATAGAATCTTTAGATTAATTACTGCTAGTATGGTTTGCTAGCATCATGAATACAAGTGACATAGATCCGGGTCACTAGTGTAGTAGGATACTTTAGTGGAGGTACTTTATATATAGTGATATATAGAACTGGACGAGATGTGATTTGTTAATACTTGTTTAAACACTGTTTCGTTGTATTAATTAAACACATCAAACGATGATCATATACACGATGATCTTAATCCTGATGTTACTATGAACTCCTATATATGTCATCTGATCCTTTGATTCATGCTTTAAGGTTTGTCAGAATTATCAGACTAAGAACAATTATTTTGGGGACTCAATGATATATATGGTTGGGGACATAGTTTAACAGATATGAAATATCTACCTTCTTATAGATTGAATAATGGTTCCCTATTGGATTGACTTTTGGAACTGAAAAGGTTATGATCGCTCACGGCGCAAACTTGTTGTAACACAACCTTCACTAGTAAAGTAACAGTACTCTAGGAACAAGATATAGTAAAAAGGGTAAAACAATAATTTTATTCCCTTTTAATTATGAACCATTAATAGATGATTAATGTTGTATGTAATGATTATATCAATGGACAATTTATTCTTTAATAAAGTACTCTATAAATTTATGTCCATAATTATCAAGAGTTCAATCTCATATTTATAGTGGAGTAATCATTAGATTAATAAATATGATTATTGAATAAAAGAGAATTGATTAATAATCTAATATTTATTGGAGCTTGATATTATAGGTTCATAGGTCCATAGTGTGACTCTATCAACACCAAATCAAAGTAAGAGTTGATACAAGAGTATATCTTTAATTTGAAAATTTGAGAAGAATTTGATTCTCCGGGTCAAGTATACAATTATATGATAATTGAGATTGAATAATTAATTATTAAATTTTCGAAAATATGCTTATTAATTTAAATATATATAATTTCGAAATATATATAAATAAATTAATTATTTTATTTGAGTGGGAGAAAATAAAATTGGTAAGTCAAAAATAGTTTTTGATTTATTGAATTTTAAAAGATAATGATAATTGTTATCCAAAAAATTGGCATTGATGACGTGGCAAGTGATCCCTGGACACGTGGTTGACACCTGGAAGAGCTCTGCTAGTGTATCGACCAGAAGACACATTATAAGCAGGAGGCGGCCCAATCTTACCTACGACCAGTCTGGTCGATGGTTCCGCATGCAATGTAATATTACTATAAAGATCTTTGTAAATCCTGAATTTAACTCACACAATCTCCTGGATATCCGGTTATTTAGGAGAGAATATCGGCAACAAAATCATGTAATCCCCCTTGAGCCTATAAATAGAGAAGGATAGCTCAAGGGAGGGACTTTTGCCTTTCGAATTACTTGAGACTAGTGTAATTCTATTTGAAATATTGTATTGTTCTTCAGAGGTTGGTGAAACTCATTGAACCCTTGTTCTTTGATCACTCCTTTGATTCTCATATCAATAACAATCTAAGTGGACGTAGGTCATTACCAGATCCTGGGGCCGAACCGCTATAAAATATCGTGTTCTTATTACTTTTTGTCATTCAGTTCTTTTCAACGCATTCATTCACATCAGGCATATTCCGACTCTGTGTCAGTTGACCAAAATCTGGGTCAACATTCTGGTGCTTTCATTGAGAGCTTGATTTATCATTGTTGAGAAAACCAATGGCGAAAACTGCAAGGAAAACTGGACAGGCGGCCGCCGCTGCACCGTCAAACCCGCCACCTCCTCCTCCTCCTGCAAGCGTGGCTGAGGATGAGCCACATTTAGATTTTGAGGAGGAAGAAATGGATGATGTAACGCTGAAGAGTACTCTGGGAGCGCTGCAAGAAGAGCTGGCTAATCTGAGAGCCAGTCAAGAGACAGCTGCCGAGGTTATGGCACGGCAGCATCAGAAGATTGAACGGCAGCGTGCGGAGTTAAGCGAAAGGCAGGCGGAGATGGACCGCCGCCAGAGCGAAGCCATGGCAGCCCTCGAGGCAGCCTTGCAACTGGCTAGGAATCAGGCCGCACCTGTCTCGCAGCCTGACCAACCTGTCAATGGGCCACCCCATAGGGGTCCTAATCCTAGCCCACCAATCCAGACCTCGAGTCCGCAAAGGCCCGAGCAGCCTCAGGTACCTCATGACGATGTCCCACTGGACCCTGAGGCACAACCTCCATCCCAAGCTGGTCGCGGCAATCCCCCGCAACAGAGGCAGAATAGGGCCGAGCATCAGCCTCGTAGTCCTAGACGCCGTAGGGGCGATGAGCCAAACCTACCGAACAAAGGTCAGTATCCTCCTGGTAACAGGAGAAACTCAGAGTTAGGCTTTGCGGTCTGGGGTCCCCCACGGCATGATTATGCCCAGGGACATAACGACCAGCGCAGGCCACCCTCTAATGCTTGGGACGTTTCAGCCAGGGATGGAAATCGAGGGAACAGTCGGTCCCACCATAGCCAATCGAGGTTCAAAGATGGCCATGGGTATAATGAGGCCGACTCAGGCAAAGGAAATGCTGGTAGGAGGAATGAAGAAAGGGGTAGAGGCGGCAGCCAGATACCCCAAGATGACCAACCCAATGGACGGGATGCTGGGGGCCAGCCCAGGCAGAATAATGTCTTCAACCGGCTCGGGGGTAGCGAGCAACGGAGAAGAGACGAGGATTTGCAAGACGTACTCAACGGTCGTCACGAGCGGCATGGCGAGAACGTCCCCCCAGCAACAGAGGCCACAGCGATTCCTGTCGCTGTACAGGCCCAGATAGATGCCCTTAACCAGGCAGTGCAACAGCTGGTCGAGGGAAGGACATCTTATATCGACCACGATAAGAGGAAAGGTACCCCTTTCGTCCAGAGGATAGCTATGGCAGAAACTCCAAGCAAGTTCAAAATGCCTACGCTTCCAAACTTTGACGGGTACGGAGACCCAGTATCTCATGTCAATAAATTTGAGATACAAATGGACATTCAGAAAGTGTCCGAAGACGCTCGGTGCAGGATGTTCCTTGCAACACTTTCTGAGGCCGCGCAGGAGTGGTTTTTTAAGTTCCCTCCCGCAAGCATAGTTTCCTGGGAAATGTTTGTAAGGGAGTTCTACGGACAGTTCTATGCAGGTCGTATGCATCCGACTGAAGCAAACCAACTAGTTGAAATTCGCCAGCAGGATGGAGAGTCGCTGAAGGATTACATCCAGCGTTTTATGCGAGCAGCGGCTGGAGCAAAAACAGTGGGGGACGAAGGCAAAATGATGGCCATAACCGCAAGAGTTAAGCGTCGCTCCCCCCTCTGGAAGAGCCTCTGCAAGGAAGGAGTTAAAACTACCCAGGAATTCCTAGACCAGGCTGATCGTTACATCAAGCTCGAAGAAGCCATTGCCGTCGATGGAAAGCCCTCAGACAAGGGTAAGAAGGCTGCCGAGCCCGCCAAAGCCGCCAATGGGTCTAAACCTAATGGCAACGGCAACGGCAACGGCAACGGCAACGGCAATGGCAAGAATGGTGGAAAATGGCCGCACAATGAGCCTTCCACCTCCGACAATAAACGAGCCAAGGGTAACCGTTATGAACCTCAGTTCACTAACTACACTGCTCTCGTTGAGTCTCAGGGAGAGGTTTATCAGGCCACAAGTTCTAGTGTGCCTTATAAAAAACCTGGCCCCATTCGAAAGGATATTTCGAAGAGAGACACTACAAAGTTCTGTCGTTATCATAACGACTACGGACATGACACCAACGAATGCAACCAGCTGAAAGACGAAATCGAGTTCCTTATTAGACAAGGACACTTGAGAAGATATGTACGGGCCTCGGGAAATTCCCAAGGAGAAGCTCCGGGTAGCAACGAGCAGGCGCCCACGCGCCAACGATCGCCACCCTTACAACCTGCCCCCATGACTGGCACCTTATTGACCATTTGTGGAGGCCCGCACCTCGCGGGAAATAGCGGAAAGGCCAGGGAACGATATGCTCGGACCCTGCGCCACGACCAGGACATCGAGATGATGACTGTGGAGGACCGCGTGCCAAAAAAGGCTTGATCAAAAGAGGCTGAAATAACCTTCTCTGATGGCGATGCCCAACACGTCGAATTCCCACATACCGATCCGCTGGTCGTGGATATCCAGATGGCTAACATGATGGTAAAGAGAGTGCTATTCGATACAGGAAGTTCGGTGAATATCCTGTATAAGTCTTCGATGGAACGTATGAAGTTGTCTGTTAAGGACCTGGAGCCCTGCAACCAAACGATATATGGCTTCTCTGGAGAAGGACTCGCCCCCGCCGGATTGATCAGACTACCAGTGACGACAGGTACATCGCCTGCTACAAGGACATTACTCGCCACTTTTGTAGTGTTTGATTGTCCTTCGGCGTACAATGCCGTCATTGGAAGGCCTATACTAGTTGATCTACGGGCCGTCATCTCTATGTGGCACTTAGCCATGAAGTTCCCGACGGACGCAGGGGTAGGACGCATGTTGGGGAACTAGAGGGAAGCCAGAGAGCGCTACAACGCCTCAATCACAAAGGCGAAAAATGGAACACCGAAGGGAACTACCTCGGATAGGTTGTAGATGGCAGTTCATACACAAGCCCAATCCGGTGATGAAGTCACCAAATAGGGTGTTGCCCAAAGTGAGGATAGAGACTTAGATCCTCGCTTTGGGGGTTTTGAAGAAAATGTTGGACTCATCGAGGACCTGGAAGAGGTCCAACTTAACGAAAAAGACCCGACTAGAGTTGTAAAGGTCGGGAAAAACCTAGAGCCCACCACGAAGCACGCACTGGTGGAATTTTTACGGAAGAACCAGGAGGTTTTTTCCTGGTCACACAAAGACATGGCTGGGATAGACCCTGCAGTTATCAGCCATGTCCTAAATATAGACAAGACTTTTCCACCCGTGCAACAAAAGAGAAGGCTGATCGATAATGGGTTCATCAGGGTGGCATTTTATCCAACGCGGGTCTCCAATCCAGTGCTGGTTCCCAAGCCTAACGGCAAATGGCGAACCTGCGTGGATTTTACAGACCTCAATAAAGCCTGCCCAAAGGACTGCTTCCCACTCCCAAGAATCGACCAGCTGGTCGATGCAACTGCAGGGCACTAGATCCTCTCGTTCATGGATGCATATTCGAGCTACAACCAGATTAGCATGCATCCCCCCAACGAGGATCACACAAGCTTTCGGACCGACACGGGCTTATACTGTTACAGAGTAATGCCCTTCGGACTGAAAAACGCAGGTGCGACTTACCAACGGCTAGTCAACCACATGTTTAAAGAGCTGATCAGAGTAAGCATGGAGGTATACGTGGACGACATGCTGGTAAAGTCTAAAAAGGCAGAAGGACATGTAAAGGATTAACAAGAGTGCTTTGATGTTTTGAACAAATACCAGATGAAGTTAAATCCCCTCAAATGTTCCTTCAGAGTCGGATCGGGGAAATTCTTGGGGTTCATTGTAAATTCAAGAGGAATCGAGGCCAACCCCGACAAGATAAAAGCCCTGATCGACATGAAGTCGCCAGAAAGGATCAAAGATGTACAAAGTTTAACCGGGAGAATCGCAGCCCTAAGTAGATTTATTTCGAAATCAACAGACAAGTGCATCCCTTTTTTCAATCTACTTAGGGGAAATAAGAAGTTTGAATGGGCAGGAGACTGCGAGCAAGCAGTCCAGGCCTTGAAAGCTCATATGGCACAACCTCCCATCTTATCAAAGCCAATAGAAGGAGAAACTTTGTTTATTTACCTGGAAATTACAGAAGTTGCTGCGAGCACGGTGCTAGTATGAGAAGAAGAAGAAGGCGTACAAAAAGCGGTCTACTATGTAAGCAAAAGGCTGATCGGAGCAGAACTGAGATATCCACCAATCGAGAGGTTAGCATATTGCTTAATCCTGGCCTCTAGGAAGCTGCGCCCTTACTTCCAAGCCCATCCTATCACGGTTTTAACTGACCAGCCCCTGCGGCAAGTCCTCCAAAAACCTGAGGCGGCTGGGCGATTATTAAAATGGGCAGTCAAACTAGGACAGTTTGATATAACTTATTCACCGCGAGCAGCAGTAAAGGGACAAGTCTTAGCCGATCTTATTGCAGAATTCACCGAACTCCCAGACAGAGAACAGGTTGAACAGCCTAAAGCGCCTGAGCCTCAAGACAAAACTCCTTCGTGGAAGTTATTCACGGATGGGTCATCCAACGAATCCCACGCTGGAGCGGGAGTGATATTGATAACGCCGGAAGTGCATCGATTTCACTGCGCCATCAGGTTCGACTTCACCGTGTCAAATAATGAAGCCGAATACGAAGCGCTCCTCGCTGGATTGAGAATGGCAAAAGATATGAGCATAAAGACGCTTGATATTTACAGTGACTCACAGCTGGTCGTGAATCAAGTTCTAGGGGAATATCATGCGCGAGGCTTAAAAATGGTGGCCTACTTAAATAAAACAAAGGACCTGCTAGCCCAGTTCAAAGAGTATACCCTCCAGCAAATACCGCGGGATCATAATTCAAACGCAGATGCCTTAGCAAAACTTACGAGCGCAAAAGATGCTGACACTTTGAACATTGTGCCAGTGGAAGGACTGAGTAAGCCAAGCATACAAGTAGTTGAGACCAATATGGAGATTCGAATGGAGGATACATGGATGGCACCTTACTTGGAATATCTGACGAACGGTGTGCTACTGGCAGATAGAAACAAGGCCAGAACTCTACAAAGGCGTGCTGCTAGGTACATACTTGTTATCCCCATTTCCTGCAGGGGGTTTGGGCCTTTGCCCTGGCCCACGGTTAGAGGACCAGATCGGCGTATGGGCCCGGCCCAGGGTCCCTGGGTTTGAATATTGCCCAAGGGGACTGGTCCGGACCAGGGACTCCAGACTGGGCCCATTGGAGGGGTCCGGGACGTCCCTCCAGGTTCGTCCTCAGCAAGAACGGTCCCGACGATGGCCAGAGCGCCCGGACTGTCGCAGCCTACGCATTCCTGTCCCGGACCCTAGTGTGGTTCGGGCCTATGGTGAACGTAGCGAGCCCAAGGTAAACAGACCTGGATCATCTCCTCCCCGGGTGAAGGGCCCAGCGTCCAGGATCCTGAAGTCACCTCATTTTGCGTGGGCATTGTCCCCCACTTTTCGCTTGCAGAAAGGGTCGCCTCTGGATTGCTCACTGATGTGTCAGGACTGCGCAGCCAAGTTCCCTGACCGGTCTTGTCTCCTGAATCAGCCTCGTGACTCGAAGTGGTCAGAGCCATAGCGCCGTTTTGTCGGGCGAACCTTGTATCTCAGGTCAACCAATTGGGCCTTAGCTGGTTTGAATTTCGTGTATTGTATATCTCTTTGTATTGGGCCTCCACTAGAAAGGCCCTTTGCACTCATTTCTCTGATGGGCCTGGGTCGGATCCGGCCCAGACCCGGTATTTCCCTCAGCTTATAAATATAAGCTGTAGAACAACGTAAAGGGGGGTCGGAGAAAAAGGGAGGCAGAAACTCTGTTGAGATATAACTAGAAAACTCCATTGTAAAAGCTTCTTCTAGCGCTAATATATAGACTCGTGGACTAAGGCTAGTTAACGCCCCAACCACGTAAAAACCCCGTGTCGATCTTCTACTCACATTATTATTATTACCAGCAAATATTGTTCATTAATAGAGTTGCCGAAAATCTCGGTTAACAATACTGGTCGATGGTGTTATGTACCGAAGAGGATATTCAATGCCACTACTCAGATGCGTTACACCAGAAAAAGCTAAGGAACTCATGAAAGAGGTGCATGAAGGCTTCTGTGGGGATCACGCTGGGGGGCAGAGTTTGGCAAAGAAGATTCTAAGGCAAGGCTACTTCTGGCCAACTATGAATGAGGATTCGATGGAGTTTGTACAAAGATGCGATAAATGTCAAAGGTTTTCCAAGATTCCACGAGCAGCTCCAAACGAATTGAAACAGATGCAAAGCCCATGGCCTTTTGCGGTCTGGGGGATAGATTTGATTGGATCCCTACCTACAGGGAAAGGAGGAGTAAAGTACGCAGTCGTGGCAGTTGATTACTTCACCAAATGGGCCGAAGCTGAACCGCTCGCCACCATCACGACCAAGAAAGTCCTTGACTTTGTCATCAAGAACATTATTTGTCGGTATGGTTTGCCACGAAAGATCGTTTCACACAACGGAACCCAATTTGACAGTGACTTATTCACCGACTTCTGTGAAAGGCATGGAATTATTAAAAGCTTTTCTTCAGTCGCGCATCCCCAAGCAAACGGGCAAGTAGAAGCCGTGAATAAAACTCTTAAAGATACCCTGAAGAAGAGGCTTGAAGATGCTAAAGGATCATGGCCAGAACAGCTGCCTGAAGTCCTTTGGTCGTATAGAACGTCTCACCGAACAGCGACAGGTCATACCCCGTTCTCCTTAGCCTACGGATATGAGGCGATGTTGCCTGTCGAATTAGATCCCCCCTCACATCGACGCCTGACATACGACCAGGACCAGAATAGCCAACTAATGATGGAGTCCCTAGACTCAATTGATGAGATACGGGAAAAGGCCCAGCTCCGAGTTGCTGCGTACCAGCAAAAAGTCTCCCGGTACTTTAACTCCAAAGTTAAAGAAAGAAAATTCAATGTCGGTGACTTGGTGCTACGACGAGTTTTCTTGAATACCCGCGACCCCACTGCTGGAGTACTCGGACCTAATTGGGAAGGACCTTACCAGATTGAAGAAGTCCTTCATCCGGGCACCTACAAACTTGCACGCCTAAACAGAGATCTCGTTCCACGTTATTGGAATGGAGAACACCTGCGCAAGTACTATCAGTGAACAATCCTTTTTAAAGGACTGGCTTGTATTAAATTTTTCTTTTTACAAGTTTAGCAAAGAGGGTTAGCCACGCTGAATGGTTAATCGCTCGTATATGTAAGATTCTATTTTAGAATCACTTGTAAAGACATGTTTAGTCCATTTTTAATACGAGATTATAAGGGACTGTGCGCAGCCAGTCATTCTTGCCAACTTTTGTAAATTTATATTTACAAGTATTTGTTCATTACGTGTGTTGTTTTGCTGTATTACAAGTATTACTTTTTCACCCGAGTAGAAATGTTCGAACAGGTCATGGTCAAGGCAAGTGACCAAGGACCGAAAGCTCCTCGATCACTTGGGGGGAATATAAGGCACATCGATAGCAAAGCGTACCATGAGGTATGTAAACACATGAACAAAATGAGTGAAAGAATGCTAAGGTACTTAGAGTATTTTCGAAAATTTATATTTTGTTAAATCAAGCCAAAGTACTATGCTAAGTTCGGTCATGCGGACAGATGTTATAGTAGATGAAAATATTATAACATTATTGAGCAATCTTTTACACTGCAAACATCACTGCTTGGATGTAACTGTTCAAATAAAAGGAAAAGTTTGCTGCCCTTGCAGCAAATTCAAAAAAAATATATTGTCTTTACATCACGACCCGTGGGTCGTGTAATCAAAAGAAAGAAAAAATAATAATAAAAAAGCTCAAGAGGCATTGGGAGCAGGAGGGTCTTTATCAGCGTTCTGGTTGGCAGCATCCTCGGCAACCCCTTCTTCCTCTGCACCAGCAATGCTTGGGGAAGCAGGGATCCTTGCTCTTGCCTCCTCTTCAGCCAGTTGAGCAGTACAGCAGGCCAGCTCAGCATTTCTGACATCTTCTGAAAGATAACCGAAGTTGGCGCCCTGATTGTTTTTCCAGAAGTTGTAAAAACATTGGAGCGTCACGTTCTTATACCTTTCCAGATTTTTGGAGTTGTCAAGCTTCAGTTGCTCTACTTGGCTCTCAAGAGTAACGATGGCCTCGTCCTTGGACTTGAGCTCCTCGCCCAGTCTCTTGCATTCACGATACTGGACTCGGCTGGCCTCCTGATACTCCTCTCTCTGCTTTATTACAGCTGCCTTCGAAGCTTCAACCTCCGATAGCTTGGTCATCGCAGCATCCCTTTGCTGAGCGATCGCCTCCAACTGCTTCGCATGCCTGGCCTCTGCAGCTGAGAGCTCCTCGGCTGCTTTCACTTGGTACCTCTCGATGGCCTTTGCCCGAGCCTGGTCGATAGAGGCTTGGGCACGGGTACGAGCAGCAGTTGCAGACAGCAAAGCCTGTGAACAAAGGAAAAAGTTAGAGCCTGTTGCAAGGAAGGAAAGACAAAGGCTAGAGAGATGAAAAATGCTTACGCTAGAAATTTCGTTCAGGGTCCTGTTCAGAATTTGGTTGACTCCCATACTCTCTGCCTCAACCATTGCATCCTTGACGCGGTCGTTCTTCATGACGTGCGCAAGGCGGTCTTTGGCTGCTCGTAAGGTGCGGCTCGAGAGTTTGGCCCCAAGAGTTTCTTCCTGCTTGTTTTGTTCCCTGATGGGCACAGCCGGAGGTTTTGTCGGAGCAGGAGGAGTCTCCTTCTCAGCAGGAGCCGAAGGATGAGCAGAAGTTTGCCCAGTTGGCACGTCCTTGGAAGGATCTTCTGTTCGACTCTTTTTGGCAGGTCCCTGGCTTGTTTCGCCGTTGTGTCTCCTTGACGACTTTCGCCGGAGCTGAGGAAATTCCTCTTCCTCCTCAGCTTGGTATAGGTCGAAGAAGCTGGGAGTGGCCATATCTGCATACAAGTAAACACATGCAAATGATAAGATAAATGCAGGTAAAAACCCTCGATAAAACAGAAAAGAGGTCACAAAGTTAATACCCGAGCTACAACTACTGGTCGCTATACTATTGACTCTATTAGTCACACACTCACTATCTGGCACGAAGAAGTGTGGCCCTAGATTTGGAGTATATGTAAAGTTTCTCTCCCCGTCAAACAAGTGACAAGGAATTGGCAAGCTATTTAAAAGTGAAATTACTGTACCGTTTTCATCGGAGGATTCCCCCAAGTCCACAACCGGCTCTTTTGCCTTTTGTTTCCCCTTGCCTTGGGGAGCAGAAGGCCTTTCTGCGGAAGGATTGCCCGTGGGTCCCTGATTGTAACCCCCGTCGGCCTCCTTCGGGGAGGGGACGCAGGAGGTTGCTGCTCGGGAACCCCCTCGGCAATGGCATCGACTACCATGGATCCTCTTGTTTCATGGCGAGGGGCCAGGAGGCCAGACAGCCTCAGGTTTTTATTAGTAACCAGGGACTTAACGCTTTTTTCTGCGTCTGTCATCCTGGCCAATGCATTGGACCACAACACCATGTCTGGTGTTGGGGTCGGACGTAACCATGGGCCTGAAAGACAAAGTATACTTTAAGAAAGATGAAGGAAATTTCGATGATTGAAAAATATCGACTAGTAAAACAGCACTTACCTCCTCGAGCGAAGGCCAGGTTATTGCTGGTCAGGTCCGGCGTAAGGAAGTACTCCTTGCTGTACTGCCCCACGTTGGATATGTGCGTGGTGTCAGTCAGGAAGGTCCGGTTGGTTTCCTGGTGACAAAGATGGAAGAAGCCCGTCCCATACTGTTGAGGGTTGGACTTGAGGTCGAAGAGATAATTGACCTCGTGGGGGGGTAGGTTCTGGCCACTTTTTAAGTTTGTACAAGATATAGAGTGCAACCAGCATTCTATATCCATTTGGAGTAATTTGGAAGGGGGCGACATCGAAATAATCGGCCACCCCCTGATAAAAAGGATGTAGAGGGAGGCTAGCCCCCGCCTCTATGTGATATCGAGACCAAGCACTGTATACACCTCGCCCTTTGGTCTGCAGAAGGAATTTTGAGGTTGACCCCTGTGAGAGGATACTTCCTGAGATAGTTGGCAAGCATCCTGGTAGTCACAAGGCTGGTCGGGGAGAAATACCACTCGACATCAGGCAGATTCTGATGGCGAGGGCGGGCTCTAGTTTGGATGTTAGGGTCAGGAGTAGGATTGTTTCGGCCACTGGTCGAAGGAACCCCAGCCTGTGAATCAGGCTGGGCAGGAGGGTTTGGACTATCGTCGGATTCAGGTCTTTTCTTGCCTAAAGATTTGGAACGAGCCATTTGAGGATGAGAAGGACGAGGTCTGGAGGAAGATCGTGGAAAGGGAATCTCGTGAATTCGGTCGGTCGGTCGTTCTTCGCCTTCGAGCAGCTGGGCGAGAAGATCGCCGTCGATGGGTCGTTCACCTCCCCACAAATCTGGCATCAAAGTCTGCAAACAGAAGAATGGGGAGGTGAGGATAGAGAATTTTTAAAGGCTTTTTAGAATAGCGCTGGTCGAGTATAAAAGTCAAGCTTTAATACAACAACATTCTAACAAAAAACTAAATCTTTCTACACGAACAGTTTGAGAAACGGATCAAAGGGTGAAAGTAAAAAGTTTTTCAAAAAAGCTTTTTCAACTCCCCTTAGGGCGGGAAAAACCTATTTTCCAACTAGCCTAAAGATCAAATTTTTACTTCGATTTTACGTCCTAGAAGTATGATCCCAACTATTAAACTAACTCGTAACCTTTTTCGCCTACAAGACATTCTACTCACAAGCATCTCAAACCAGAAGCAGATGAACTCAAACAGTCAACATACAGAAGCATGCATTATGAAAATTTGAAGCATAAGGATTCAAAAACTTACCAAAAAGATGGTCGTGGAGACTGGTAAAGAGTCTTCGGAAATCAAGGAACTCTCGGGCTGAGTCTTGAAAATGCAGAAGAACGGTCTCCGGGAGAAGATTGAAGCTCTGGTTTTTAGGGTTTCTTGAGAAGGCAATGGTGTGCGTAAAAAGAAAAAGGGAAGTTTGGAGATGTTATATAAGTTTGTCTGTGGCATAAAAAAGGTGTAATCATTAGTTTCCCTTTTTCGAAGTATGGGGAAGCGAAATAGCCGTCGAATTATTACTGGGGAATCGAAAAGTCATGATTAGACAGGAGTAGGCTGCTTTTTCCAAGAACACACGAAGGGTTCTGACACATATGGCGGGGTTACCGAAGGGTCGTTCGCTCAAAAGTTTATTTATTGCTCGTAATAAATAAACTTGGGGGGCAAATGTTATCCAAAAAATTGGCATTGATGATGTGGCAAGTGATCCCTGGACACGTGGCTGACACCTGGAAGAGCTCTGCTAGTGTATCGACTAGAAGACACATTATAAGCAGGAGGCGGCCCAATCTTACCTACGACCAGTCTGGTCGATGGTTCCGCATGCAATGTAATATTACTATAAAGATCTTTGTAAATCCCGAATTTAACTCACACAGTCTCCGGGATATCCGGTTATTTAGGAGAGAATATCGGCAACAAAATCATGTAATCCCCCTTGAGCCTATAAATAGAGAAGGATAGCTCAAGGGAGAGACTTTTGGCTTTCGAATTACTTGAGACTAGTGTAATTCTATTTGAAATATTGTATTGTTCTTCAGAGGTTGGTGAAACTCATTGAACCTTTGTTCTTTGATCACTCCTTTGATTCTCATATCAATAACAATCTAAGTGGACATAGGTCATTACCAGATCCTGGGGCCGAACCACTATAAAATATCGTGTTCTTATTACTTTTTGTCATTCGGTTCTTTTCAACGCATTCATTCACATCAAGCATATTCCGACTCCGTGTCAGTTGACCAAAATCTGGGTCAACAATAATGATTATCACCAATTTGAAATTTGAATTTAAAATTTAAAATTTAAAATTTGAAATATGGTTGTAATCTTTTTCCTTAAAAAAACAATACCATATTTAGTGGAATGATTGATTTTAATTAAATAAATAAATAAAAGAAAATTTCAATATCCCCGATAAGGGAATACTGCTATTCACGCATGACATGCATGTATTGACATAGTGTTAGTATTGTTTTTATTTTATTTTTATTTGTTTGACTAATAATTTGAAAATAGATATTTAATTTGGTAAGTTAGATATTTACCTAAATCAATTCCAATCCTCATTACGATATTATTATTATATTACTATTATTATTTGGAATAACAAGGTCCTACACAATCTCTATATACATGTTATAGAATAACAAGAAGAAGAGATACACACACAAGTCAGTAAGAATTCAGAAAAGTTTCAGAATTTTTGTCAAACAAGAAATTGTCATCTTCTTCTTTTATTCTAATCTTTCTGAAGTCACAATCCAAGTTCTCATGTGTTGAGATATACTTGTGATTCCACTACAAGAAAAAACAATTTTTATAACACTTAAAAACTGCTAACCGGAAGTATTTATAATGCTTCTAAAAACGCTAAGGCAACCCCTGTTATTAAAAGTCGAGACTTTTCCATAATAGTTTTAAGATGTTATTTTCAATGTTACAATAAACTATTCAATAACAATTCTTTAGTAGTTATTTTATTAAATTAATAACAATTCATTCGTATAACTAGTTATTAATTTATAGTACATATTAAACATTTTTTCATAACACTTTTAAGCTATTAAGTATGATATTATAATAGACCATTTTCTAACATTTTAGAATTGTTAAATTACATAAATTATAACTTTTTGTTGCACTTGTAATATATATAAAATTATAAGTATTTTAGAAACTCAAATAATACCATGAATATGTTATTCTATTAATTGATCAACAAATGTAAAATTAATCATATCTCACAAACTATGAAAATTATAACATTGAACATTTACTAATTTAAATATGGTACAATATTCAATTCAAACCATAACTATCACCACTTAATAAAATGCTTAGGTAAGGTCTTGAAATATACACAAGACATAACAAACTACAAGACCTCCACATGTTTACTTAAAAAGTGAACAACAAAACATAATCAAAAGACAAAAAAAAGTTTGAAGATAGCTCCCATCCAATCCATGATTCATTATGCTCTTCTTTCTATTGTGGAATCCGTTTGTTCAACTACATAATCTGCGATGTCAGCTGGTAAAGATGAGTTCAACAGAAAAAGAGAATACAAGTAATATCTAATATACATTAATGGTAAGAAAAATTCATGAACTAAACAAAGAAAATCTTAATAATATACATGAGACATGCTAAGTTGTTGTAAGATACATTTCAGCACATATTTGGTCATTTCAAAGTTGTAAAACAGAGTTCATGTGAGTTTTTCTATCATGTAGACTATATTACAAGAAAAGATAAAGAAACAAAATTTTGTGAATAGTGAACTCACTGTACAATAAGGCTGAGGCAGTTGAGAAATATCACTTGA
Source organism: Humulus lupulus (assembly GCF_963169125.1). NCBI lineage: Eukaryota > Viridiplantae > Streptophyta > Magnoliopsida > Rosales > Cannabaceae > Humulus > Humulus lupulus. The sequence goes on along the minus strand of NC_084800.1, from coordinate 23,617,704 downwards.
TATATTGTTGTGTTCTAATCTCTTGTGAAAATACAGTCAATAATTAGAGAACAAAGACCTATAAAAAAAACATTAGCAAAAACTGATAAACTTGAGGGTGAATATTTAACACATACATAAATAATGGTTTGTGTCATTCAATGTTGAGAAACAACCAAAAAAAAAAAAACTTACAATGAAAGCAAGTTCTGAAACTGACTAAGTTCTTGAGGTCTTGAACCAGTAAAGTTGTTTGAAAGATCTCTACAATCCAAAACACATAAAATAAGGATTACATCAAAATAAAGAAACTTCCAAAATTTCCAAATACCAAACTCTTAATAACTCATATATTAAAGGGAAAATATAAAGATACCATTACTAGTTCACTCTTTATATACTTTTTACTGCTTTAAGCTATAGTATAAAAAAAATTATAAGAAAATAAGCTATGCAACCTTATAAGAAAGGGACCAAAATTAATATAATACTATGAAAACTTATACGAAATTAAGATATCTGACATTTCTAGTTCATATAAATGCCTTCCCAATTGCAATACTAAATCTGCAATATGATTTATAGCTCAAATAAAAATAACAAAACAGAGAGTACGTAGTTGTATTGTTTTTCCATAGTTAAGAGTTCCAACAGTTCAATCAAGCAATATTGCACTCTAACAAAAGAATTTCCACAAAAGAATTATAGAATCTGCAGTTCAAGTATAAGTGTGATAATCTATGCTTTTCTAAGGCTTTCATATATTGCTAAATGGTATGATTCTTACTTCTTAGGCTAAAAAAATTATGTTCTCAGTTCTTAAATCAAGTTTGCTTCTAGCTAGCTTTATCCAATTTGGTGCGATATAGTTGAAGAACTTTTGGCAATTATTTATATCCAAATCAATATGTTATGTAGTTTAATCACAAGTTGAGATACAAATCCATCAGAAATAAATTTTATATATGCAGTGGAAACTGCAACCTATCACAAAATCTTAGAATGCATCTATGAAAGATTTTGACTTTACAGGTTGTATAGCCAAGAAAATATACTACTGAACCAAATAATATTGTATAGAAACTAGAATTAAATACACAAGGTACTATAAGAGAAAAGGCAAACAGATGAAAATTCAAGAAAAGAATAGATAGACAATCACAGAATGAAAAATCTCTTAACCAAGAGTATTAACCAATGAGTGAGACTTTTTTTTGTCTTTCCCTTATTAATATGTTATTCTAGAACTGAGTATCTAAACTTATAAAGTATGTGTCTACCAATTTTAGGATATTTAAAAGCACTATGTATTATATTTAAATACAAAAAGTATCAAAATATTTAGTGTTATGCCCTGAATTCAGATAATCAAGAACAAACATAAGCATCTAACAAGATATGCAATTTAATCTTTCTCAAATAAAGAAACTGATCTCACTCAATCCCCGAGCAGCTCCAGAACGCTCAACATTACTATTTTCAGATTTATGATACCTAAAGAACTATATCGATACATAAAGATTAATGAAAATGAAAAAAAGATTCTGCAGCATAATTCTAAAGCACAACACAAGACTTTTTTCTTTATACCTTGACAAAGGCTAATGAAAGTTGTCTTTTGTTGGAGGTTCATCTTCTAGCTCGGTATTATGAGCCTATTAAAAAAGAAAATGCCAAGAAGTAGTGATATTTCCACAAACAAACAGATAAATTCATAGGTGAAAGGGAGAAAATTAGAGAGAAAAAATACTGGGTTACAACATACAATATACATGAGTTTTCAGCATCATTCTCCAAACTTTTAGAAACCCAAGTTTACAAGTTTTTAATTCAAAATCACACAAAATTATGGCTATATTCTGAATGTGTCATATTATACCAAAGTAGAACTAAAATTTTAATCTATTCCACAATACAAAATCACAATCATTAACAGCGAAAATAAAACTAAGCAACTTCTATTAAGGAAACATGGGTATTGGATTATAAATTATTCTATTGTTAAAAAAAATCATTAAAATCATGTAATTAAACACAATATAATGGAAATTGTGGATCTAGCTAGTCCTCCACAAAATAGTTGCAGTAATGGAAATTAATCTCTGATATCAATATTTATTAAAGAAGAAAAAAACAGCAAATGGTCTAAAAAAAATAAAGAAAAAAACACAAAAAGTGGCATACCTAAAAAAGAATAGCATGCCAAGCTTGCAAGTGGTATACCTATTGGTGTACCCAAAGAAATGGCTACAAAAGCATTCACCAGATCCCCTTCAGAGTAGACAACATAAGACTTATAATTTACACATAATTGTAAATTTCATTATAAAAATTCCAAAATTATATTCATTGTAAATAAATAATTAGACAACAGTACAGGAAAATGGAAAGTCCCTATGTTTATGATTTTTTTAATTTAGGATAAGAAGCAAGTTATATTCAAGCAAAAATCACTGAAGTTATAACATAAGACATTATTAAAACAAAAAGTTTTAACACATTACAGAAAGATACTCATAAACATCAAAACTCCAAATGCACAAAGACCTAGAAATTAAAGTGAACAAAAATATGTAAATCACTTAGTAAAATAAAAATATAATAAGATCCTTAAACACAGAAAAATTAAGATCAAAATGGTATACAATACAAGGCAAGTATTCCTTCACCATAGAGATAGACTCATAGTGCTTATTAATATTAATAACACAATAATATACATTGTTAGACTCAAAATATCAACTAACAAATCTAACATCAGTTCCAACATATACTTATACATTGTTCGTATTAAAAATCCTAAACAAATAAAAAAAATCACACACCTAAATCAAGTAAGGGGGCCTTTATTGCCAAACAATTTAACTCTGCAATTACTATTTGTCAATCAGAAGAACATACCACAATTAAGTTGATCAAAAATAAAAAAAAATTAAAACCATTAGTTAAACAAGCACAGATATAGAATCCTAATAAATTACAAAACACATAAACAAAGTTAACCTGATGACTAACAAATCTAAAGAATTTTGCTTTTATTGTATTGAAGCTAGCTTTAGAGAGCCCATTAATTAGTGATGAATTATATTTCATGATGTCTCACAAAAAGCAATGAAACCCAACACTGCTAAAGTAAGCAATGTTAGATTAAACAAAAATATGCACAGTATAAACCATAACAAAGCAGCTTTGCAAGATATGAAACATATATGAAAGAGTTATGTTCATTAGTGTGAAAGTAAACCCAAATTCTGTTATGAACTAGTCAGTAATGAGGTCAAAATTAGTAAAGAAGGTGAAAATCGCAATGGTCTAAATTAGTATTCCAACTGTAGAATCTCTTTGACGCAAAATAGACTAATAAGAGAGTGAAAACTCTACTAAATATAGTGTATGTAGCAAACTATCAAAAATTATAATTTACTATAAATTTGAATAAGTACAAAATAAATTATTTTATAATACTACTTACTAACCAAACAATTTATATGAAAATACATTAATATGCATGAGCAAGATTTAACAATTAAGAACCAAATCTTTAAGCAAATAAAATTATGGGGGCCTTCGTATAATATTATAAAAGTAAAACCCAATATCAATTAATCATTGTGAACATGTCCATTATATTTAAGTTTAAAAAGAAATGAATATGCAAAAGAAAAAGTCCCAAGGACTCATCAAACCTCTTAGTAACGACAAGATCATTAATACATGAAAATTCTAGTCATGAACATGGTGAACATTAAAACTTCCTCAATTAAGCAAGAAATATTCCAAATAGGGGAAAACAAAATATTAAATGAAATAAAATAAATTTTCACTTTCTATTTCCTAGAAAGAGGATTCAATTATCAATATTAATAACAACATTTGTAAAAATCATGGATGACCCCAATACAAATCACAAGATAAATTTGCTTGGAATACACACAACTGTCAGTACAGATCACAAGTTGCTTACTGCCAATAAGAAAAAGAAAAAAAAAAACGCAATGTGTCACTAATGACTGCCTATTAGTCTATAACTCTCTGCAATGTTCACAATTGTCAAATAGCTAAGAGCTTAAGGAGCTATTCTAATTCTTAACAGTCCTTACCATACAAATCAATTCCATAAGCACGCCAGGAGGAACTTACCATACAAATCAATTGTCAAATGTGAACCAATAAATCGAATAACCTCAATAATATAACTAAACAATTTGAAATAAGAATAATAAACAAAAAGTAACACTACAAAAATATACCCAGCCATGAGGGAAAAAAATGAATTGTATAGATTAATTTTTGATGGAATAAACTTACCATACAAATCAATTCCATAAGCACGCCAGGAGGAACTTACTTGCTCAAGATCTCAAACAAGTTTCCATCTACTTTTTCCTGAGTCCACAGGACTAAGCTTTAAGTATTCCTCCTCAATATGCCCATATAAACACAAATAAAGTCAAGCTTGTATACCATTGTCATCTCATTATAATTTCTAAACGATACACCACCAACAAAAAGATTAATACAATATCTGAAGTCCAAACAGAATATAGATAATTATAAGTTAATGACGTACCTTACTTCAAGAATTCTCTTCTTGATCATTTATTCAATGTGTCTTTATTTCTATTCAACACATTGTAGCATATTAGTGAGATATTTATATACATCAAAAATAAGTTTTAACAATATTAGCAAAACAAAGTATTAATTGTAATGCCCCGAAATCCCTAATGCAGTTTAATAGCTGGATTAGTAGGCCGGGAGGACCATAACTGTTTAATTACGCCATTAAATGATTATGTGTATGTTTATGAGAATTATATTATAATATGATGTTAAATGCATGCATGTGGGTCCACATTTCAATTACAAGGGTGTTTTGGTAATTTGGCTCGTTGAGGGTGTAATTATATATTTGTATGCATGCCGGTGACATATTGTTGAGACCACATTATAATGTGGGTTTGTTCGACCTATTTGGCATGAGACAATCTTGGAATATTAATTAGCGGTCTAGTCATAACAGGTTTAAGTTCGAGGCTCAGGGTGAGTCTCGAGGTGATTTTAATGATTAGAGCGTTGCCGAGAATTAAAGGGTAACGGGATATGAATTGTTGGTGTTTGAGAATATCGAGAATAGTAGGAATTGGAGAGCATTAATTATGATTAACGAAATAGGTGATAAATGGAAATTTTGCCTTTAGGAGCCTTTAGAAATCCTTATTTGACCTAGGGGTATTTTGGTCTTTTCACCCCTAGGATAGATATAAGCCATTGAAGGATGTAGAAAGAAGAGGAAAATAGAGCAATTTCAAAGCTTCTCCCATACCTGTTTTCTTTCCTTTTTCCTTGTGATTTTTTAGCCTAACTTGAGGATTCAAGCTTGGGAAGTAAGTCTTAAGAGCTTTGGAGTGTGTTCCACCATTGAAGAGCATCATAATCTGAGCTTGAGGTAAGTTTCTAGCCATTAAATTTCCTGGTTTGCTCTGTTTTAGCTTTGGTTTTCAGCTGAGATTTCTAGGTTGGATGATTGGTTTTGTTGGGAGTTTTGGCTAGGGTTATTGTGGCTGTGATGCTTGGGGTATGTGAGGATGGTTTTTGGGTTCATTTGGGACCAAAAATGAGGTTTGGAAGCATTGGAATCGAGTTGGAATTGAAGGAGTCGAAGGAAGAGATTTCAAGGGAGTTCCTGGTGAGGGTACGCTACAACACCCATCAGAAGGCGCTATAGCGCTACACAGGGTTCTGTTGGGCAGTTTGGGGTTCTGAGTATAGCGTTGGGGCGCTATTGAGCAGCGCTATAGCACTACTCTGTTCCTCCAGAATCCCATTTTGAGTGTTTTTAAGGGTTTTTGGCTTGGGGTTTCAATCCTTAAGGCCCGGGATCGAATCTACTCACCATGTGGGCATGTTTCGAGGTCCCGAGAGTGGGGTTTAGGTTAAGACCCTTTCATAGTTGATTTTCATTAATGGAGGTTATAATTGGTTATGATCAGGTAACCGCTAAGGAGTCAAAAGGTTGATCATTCTCAAGAGTCGTTCTTGTTCTATTTCTCGCTCGAACCAGAGGTAAGAAAACTGCACCCCTTATGTAACATGCATGATTATTCATGAGGCATGTTGAATGTGTAAATATGGACATGGATTGATTATTGAATGCTTAGCAATTCTTGCTCACTTGTGTATGGTGCTGACTCACTAGTTAGAATTGGCAAAGGTGTCAGTATCAACTGTGAAGCTGCGACTCATTAGTCAAGTTCGACAGTGGTACTGGGCACTAGTCACACAATGCTGACTCATAAGTCAGGAGCGACCTTAGCATGTTCAACGCAAGCCAATAAAGATTAGATCTAATTGACATCTGCATTGAATGACTCAAAAGAGCATTAATGTCGGACCGACCTCAAGTTCGATGAATACAATAAGCGCTTGTTTAGCCAAAGGCTAGTCACTTAGAGCCACAGTGATTATTTAGTCACATGGCTGTGGATGTTGAGCCTGTGAGACTTACCCACCAGTCTCTCATTTGTTAAGCTAGTGACTTACCCATCAGTCACTCATCTGTTAAGTTAGAGACTTACCCATCAGTCTCTCATTTGTTTGAGCTAGTGACTTGCTTGCCAATCACTCAGTATGGACCACCAGAACCTCAAGTGTTAAGTCACTCATCTGATTAGAGCTATAAGCTCTTTCATGGTTATTATAAACACAAAGTGGTATTCACTCATTTGTTCAGAGTTATAAGTTTTGTGTGATTATTATGATCATCATTTGATATTATTTATATGCATTACTTTATTTTCTTGCTGGGCTCTGGCTCATGGGTGCTATGTGGTGCAGGTAAAGGGAAAGAAAAGCTCACCCAGCCTTGAGTGGAGAGCTTAGGTGGTGATGTGTACATATGCGGCCGCTTGACCACCATGGCCAAGGAATTCTCAGAGGAAATAGGGGGTTTACCCTATTTTTGCCGCTTAGGTCGGCGAGTTTGTAAATTTTAAACAGTAATGACCATTTTGAGTTGTAAATAACTTGTAAGTGTTTTTATGGGCCCATGAATAGTTTTATGTATTAAATAAAATATATAATTTCCTTTTGATTGGTTTTCCACCTTAGCCTGTTAATAACACTTAGATGCACGTTTTTAACCAAAGGACTCGGCTAGCGAGTTAAATTTCCGGTTCACCGTAACTGTTCTGGGGTAACCAGGGCGTTACATTAATAGTGTGACATTCCACAACAAAATATCTCTTTCAGGCATTTTATCAAACAATTTCCTTTCATTATAAAGAAAAACATTATAACATTTAATTTAATAAAAAGAAACTCCAAACAAATACCCCCATTTACAAAAACCCATTAATCTAACTTTCTCATTGCGTAGGTTCGTTCCTTGTATTTATCAGCAATAAAAAAGGATGAGACAATGTTAAAAACAACCATTGACATTCTAAAATTTAATATCACTTATAATTCTCACTTAGAAATATTGAAATTGTCTCAAATCAGCCAAGATATATGGGATCACAAGCTAATTTAATCATGAGAAGAAGAAACGCCTACAATCACATTAAGATCCATGGAGCCTTTGCACAGTCACCAACACTTGTTTATGAATAAAGAGAGAGAACAGAAAAAAAAAAATTCATCAAACTAAGAAAGTATCTTATCCCTTAAAAAAGCAGGGGAGAAAAGGATAACCCTAATAACCATTCCAAAAAATAAAAATAAAAAGTGAATAAAGGAAAACGACACTTAGAACATCCATAATTCTAAAGTTATCCATCACCAAACCCTAGTAAAAAAACAAAAGTATTACTAACATAAAAAAAAAAAAGAAGGCCAGTAACAACCTATAAAACAAAATCAAGTAATATCAATTAACCAAATTTCAAACCATACAAGTAACTAAGAAAAAAAGGATAATCGCTTTGATTATACATTTCTTAGTGCACAATAATTATGCCAACCTTCTACAATTTATATGCACACAAAATATTTAAACATTCCACTATATACGCACAAAAAAAATAGAAACATATATACGAAGCAATATAGAAACAACATACAACATGATAGATCCATAAAGTAATATAGAACATTTATAAAATTATTTTGCTTAAGTGAATATATATGATTCAATAGTTATAGGTATACACATAAGTTAAAAGATTGCTAGCTGAAATCAAAGAGAAACCTTAGGATCTCCTGTTGCGAATTGTGCCCTGAAAGCATATGTAGTAGACATTGTTTTATGAAATAAATAAATAAATTGGATTTGTTATGCATATATTTTATGGATTATATTATTCCGTGATAATATTATGTAAATATCAGAAAAATTCCTAAGTTCATATATGTGATCTCAAACACGTATTGATACGGGGGGATTGTGTTTGAGATAAATGAACTTGAATACTTCACAATAAAATAAAGTTATGGAATCTTTAGATTAATTACTGCAAGTACGGTCCACTAGTATTATGAATACCTGTGATCTAGATCCAGATCGCTAGTGTGGTAGGACACTTTGATAGAGGTGCTTTATATATTAGAGAATATATAGAACTGGATCAGATATGTTTATTAATATTTAGTTAAATACCATTTCGAAGTATTAATTAAATATATCAACTGAAGATCATATACAAATAGATCTTAATCATGAAATTATTATGAACTCCTGTTTATGTTATATGAGTTCTTTGATTCACTCATTAAGGTCTGTCAGAATGATCAGGCTAGAAACTTTTGTTTTGGGAACTCATTAATGTAGATGGCTGGGGACATAGTATACAGATATGGAATCTATGACTTCTCGCAAGAGATTGAATGATGGTTCTCTTAAGGGTTGACTTTTGGGACTGAAAGGTTATTGAGCTCAAATTCATAATTTAGTTATGAATTAACCTTCACTAGTAAAGTCAATAGTACTTAAAAAAACAAGAGATAATTAAAATGGTAAAACGGTAATTTTATTCCCGATTAATTATGAACCATTATTAGAGGGTCAATTTGTATGTAATGATTATATCAATGGATGCTTTATAATTATAAAATACTCACTAAATTAAATGTCTATAATTACAAGAGTGCAGTCTCATATTTATAGTGGAATAATCTTGAGATTAATAAATTAAGATTATTTAATTAAAGAGTTTAATTAATAATCTCAAATTTATTGGAGCTTGTAATTATAGGTCCATAGGTCCCCATAGCGGCTCTATCAACACTATTCGAGATAAGGGTTGATATGAAAGGAAAAATAGTTTAAAGACATATTTAAGAAGAAATTTGTTCTTCAGGCCAAATATGCAATTATATGATAATAGTGATTAATTAATTAATTGCAAATTAGTTATAGTTAACAAAATTAATTAATATTTAATTATTGTATAATTTTCAAAATCATATTAAATAATTAAATTAATTTAGAAATTAGAATAAATTAAATATTTATTTTCGAAAATAATGGATTTAATTAATTAGTATAATTAATTAAATATCTTTATTTGAGTGAGAGATAATAATCTGATAAGTTCAAATTGGATTTGAATTTAAAAGATTAATATTTATTCAAATAATTAATTATATTTGATAATTAGTTAAAAAAGATATTTAATTTAAATTTGAATTCAAATTTGAATTAGTTATCAGGTTGTTAGATCTTATCTCACAAAGTAGTTTGAATAAATAATTAAATAAAAATTGAAAAAACCAACATCCCTACAAATAGGGATGCTACACGTGCACACACAGTGGACTATGTGTGGCGTGTACTGCTATTTTCAGGGATAGGATTTTTATTTTTATTTATTTATTTAATTAATTAATGGATAATTCAAAAAATAGTTTTTAGATATTTTCATTAATAAAATAATTAATTAATTAAAAGGTAAATTGTAAGTTGGTTACAGATTTATTTTTTAAATTTGAATATTTTCTTTTAAGTATGACTAATAAGAAAATATACAAATAACCAATCTCAGAAAACTAAGTCTAAGATTCGCTCTGTGAAAAATAGAATGATAATTTTCTCTCCCTGAAAAATAAAGAACCAATTCTCTGCCTATTTTCTTGATCTCATGTGTTGAGTACATCAAGTAGAATCACAAATAAATTATCCTTCATTCTCTAAGTGCCCACACACTTCTTGAGGTGTAGAGAATGCTTTGGAAGATCTTGGTGTGAGTACTTGAGAGCAGCTTGGATAGGAAGATCGTTCTCATTACGAAAAGATAACAAGGACACTTGATAGGTTTCAAGAGGTATGAATTCTATTCCTAATTTGATTATGATTAATGTATGTATATTAATGGATCACCATATTTAAAGGTAGTTTAAATATGTTACAAAATTTTTGTTGTACACTGGGCCAACCCCACCACCATTCCGCTGCGTATTAGGAAACTCGTTCCTAACAATTGGTACCAGAGTGGTCATTAATCTTTGCATACATTAATTATTGTGTGGGCATAATATGCATTCTTATGTTATTGTAATATATGTGAATGGATGGATGTATGTATGATTATAGTTTATTCGTAATGGTCGTTAATTAGATGGTGTTTTGGGTTTAGGAAATGTTCTTAAAATTCTAGATGAAAAATGTAAGCCATTTTGGGGCATATAAATTTTTGTAATTTTAATTTTTTGCATTAAAATTATTTGAAAAATTCTGTAAGGCCTGAGCCTCGGGTTCCGTGCCCCGAAGCCCAAGCCTCACCCAGCTGCACAACTGCGTGCCCATCCCCTGCATGCTGCCTGCCCAGTGCGCCCCGCGCACCTCGCCCAGCCAAGTGCCAGCGCCCTTGCGCACCACGCTAGCCGCGCGCCCCTGCCTTTGCGTGTCACACCCAGCAGCAGCCCGTGCCCCCAGCCTCTGCGTGTCAGGGCATGCTGTACGTATTTTTGTGTCAGGCGGTGTAGTGGGAGTGTGAGTTGTCGAGACGTACCTCCAATGCAGCAAGTCCGCATTGGTTGCCACCTGGCTTATTTCTGAGATTCCATGGACTAGGTCCTCGGCTTGGAACATAGTTGGGAGCAAGGAAAAGACGTAAGCTACCAAGCATCCTCAGGAGGTAACCGTTCGAAGACGGTTGTGCCTCTCGGGACATGGCCCAGGAAAGAGGTCGATGCCTTCTTACTACCTGAGAAGGGCGACTTCCAACCACTGGATCGATCCCCGAGGACATATCATTTTGGGTGCCGTCTCACGAAGAAACGTGTCTCTAGGTGAAAACACCGACAACACATATTGTAACGGCCTAAACTCCAGGGACTGTTACGGTGTGCACTTTAAACAATGTTAAACTCAATAATCGAGTCATTTGGCCATAATCGTGTAACTAAGTATGATTAGCGGTTTAGGGTTCAAATTTTTGGTTAAGATACAACGTTTCACTAAAACGTTTACCATATACATTGGGATCCCAAAAATATAATTTAAAGGTTAATTACAAGTGCGTGACTATAACGTCACGTGGCTTAGGGTGTGGAGCCTAAGTGCGTGATTCATTAGTCACTTATCTGATTAGGGTGCTGTAATGCCCCAACTCCAGGGACCGTTACGGTGTGCCTTGTAAATAGTGCTAAACTCGCTAATCGAGTCATTTGGCCAAAATCGTGAACTAAGTATGATTAGCGGTTTAGGGATTAAACATTTTGGATAAGTTATAACGTTTCACTAGAACGTTTAATATATATACATTGGGATCCCGAGAATAAAGTTTCAGAGTTTATTACAGAAAATATATACAATAAGCCGTCCTAGGTGGCAAAACAGGGTTCAACCCTAGTTCCACTTTAAACCTCAGCCGTAGCGGACGAGCAGCTGCATATGTACACGTCATCACCTAAGCTCTCCAACTCAAGGATGGTCCAGCTTCCTCTTGCATTTACCTGCACCACGTAGCACCCGTGAGCCGAAGCCCAGCAAGAAAACCCAATAAAGTATGCTATAATGTCAACAACGATCATAGTAACCTTTCAAGACTATCAGTCCAAACAAATAGGTGACAATAGCCAAAAGTCAAAATACTGAGCATCGCTCCTTCTAGCCATGTGACGATAGGGTCACCAGGGCTTAACTATCAAATGATCCTTTCATAAGTTTGATTAGGACAGGTGCATGGTGAATGGTCACCAACATAACCTTCCTCCCGACCCTAGAGTCGTGCAATGGACAGCGTCCCTTGCCCATGTGACAAACAGTCACCGGGGTCATATACCTTGGCCATAAACATCTGGTCGTAGACCAGGCAAGCGCTTAATAGTTCTTCGACCTTAGGGTCGGTCTGGCATTAATGCCATAGAGCCATTCAATGCATGATTCTCGACTTAAGCTTGATTAGGACAGGTGCAAGGTGATTAGTCACCAACATAACCTTCCTCACGACTCTAGAGTCGAAACTATGGACAACGTCCCTTAGCCATGTGACAAACGGTCACCAGGGTCATATACCTTGGCTATAGTCATCTGGTCGTAACCAGGCAAGCGCTTATAAGTTCTTCGACCTTAGGGTCGGTCCCGCATTAATGCTATAGAGCTATTCAATGCGTGATCATCAACTTTAGAGTCGGTCCCTGACTAGTCAGTGTCGTTCACGAGTAAGACATGCCACCAATCATATATCACATGTTCAATATCCATAAACAAGGTATTTAGTATGCTCACTAACAGATACCAGTACAATTAGGACCATGCACAACCACAGAGGCTCAAGCTCTGAACAATCTCATACGCAGTATACAAAGCATGTCCTAATCACATGTTTCTCATGCACCGTATGCAATATATCCAACAATCCATCATGCACCTATAACAGCCATGCATGTCACGTTTAATAGTCAACAAACACGCATCAAGAATAGCCATGCATGTCATACATAATAATCAACCGACATGCATCAATGATAACCACACATGTCATACTCATTAATCAACTAACATGCATCATAATAGCCATGCATGTCACATATACACAGGGTGCAGTTTTCTTACCTCAAAGCCGAGCTAGAACGATTAAAAGAACGACCCTTGAGAACGATCAACTTTTAGTCCTTTAGCGGTCACCTAGTCATAACTGAGGGTTCCCAAACCAAATCCCAGCCCCCGAGACCTCAAATACTACCCAACCGGGTACTAGGTCCAACCCCGAGGCCTATGGTAAGAATCCCTAAGCTAAAAACCACTTTTTAGCAAATTTGGCCTTATGGGCCGCGGCCCCCAAAAGCTGTGCCGCGGCACGCCCCCCCAAACAGAGAAGCCCCCATCTGCCAGACGCGCGTGGGCCGCGGCACGCAAAAGCCGTGCCGCGACACCGAGCCCAGTTCAGCCTAAAACCAGCACGCGAACTCATAATTGCCCCTGCGTTTTCCCTTAGAACCAGCCCCTCAAACCTTCATAAAACCTCTTCCTAACATACAATTAAACCCCTAGACAACACCCATAACCTCCCCTCATCAAAACCCAATCCTATAATCCTTCAAAACCCCTTTGAATCCAAACTTCTCACAAGTATCAAAAACTGAAAACCAAAACTTGAAAACAGAGCAACATCTGAAACCGAAGTCTAAAACTCACCTTGAAACCTGTTTTGAATCCCCTTTAATGGTTGAAACAAGTCTCCTAGCTGCCACCTTTGATTTCCAAGCTTAACTTCTTGATTTGGGCTCTCAAAATTCAAAGAAAAGAGAAGGGAAAATCTTGTACGGGAGAGGAAGGAAGAGAGGATGAGGATGGCTCTATTTTTTACTCTATTTTCCACAGCCCTTTATGTCATATATATCCTTAGGGCCAAAAGACCAAAATACCCCTAAGCCAAATAAACCCCTCTAAAGTCTTCCGAGGGTAAAACCGTCCTTTCTCGCCTAACTCGTTAATTATAATTAACGCTTCCCAATTCCCGCTAATCTCAAAATCCTCAAACACCAATAAATCATATCTCATTACCCTTTAATTCCCGGTAATGCTCTAATCATTAAATTCACCCCGAGACTCACTCCGAGCCCCGAACTTAAACCCGTTATGACTAGACCGAACACTTACACCTCATGATCATCTCATGTCGATAGCTCGAGCCAATCCACCTTATAATGTGGCTATACTAATTAATCACAATCACGCACCCAAAATAAACAAGTACGCCCACAATGGCCAATTTACCAAAATGCCCTTGCATTATAAATATGAGCCCATATGCATGCATTCACCGTCATATAATAATATAATTCACGTAAACATGCATATAGTCATTAAATATCATAATAAATCATTTATGGCCCTCCCGGCCTCCTAATCAAGGTCTTAAACCTTATTAGGAAATTTGGGGCATTACAGGTGCGGAATCATTAATCACTTATCTAATTAGGGTGTGGGGCCCAAGTGCGTGACTCACTAGTCACTTTTCTGATTAGGGTGCGGGGCCCAAGTGCGTGACTCATTAGTCACTTATTGTAATGCCCCAAATTTCCTAATAAGGTTTAGGACCTTGATTAGGAGGCCGGGATGGCCATAATTGATTTATTATAGTATTTAATGATTATATGCATGTTGATGTGAATTATATTATTATATGATGGTGAATGCATGCATATGGGCTCATATGTTAATGATAAGGGCATTTTGGTAATTTGGCCTGCTGAGGGCATATTTGAAAATTGGGTGCATATTGTAATATGTGAATGAGATTTCATTATTATGGAGATATATTCGAGCTATTCGGCATGAGACGGTCATATATAATGGATTAGCGGATTCGTCATAACGGGGTCAATTTTTGGGTAATAGAAATGTTTATTTGGTGATAGATTGGGAATATTTGAGATCAGGGTTAAATTCTGGAAGTTTCGACTATAGTGTCCCCGGGGGTGTTTTCGGGACCCCAAGCACTATGTTTTATTTGAGGTTACTTAAGCTTGAAGTAGCTTGACAGATAAGAACATACGTTAGAAACTTCTCGTTCTCTCTCAAAACAGTCCGTTTTACCGTTTGAGCCTTTTTGAGGAAATCTTGAGCTCTAGGAGTCGGAATCAAGCGAGGGTCGAGGCATAGCGATCCTAGGAAAGATTAGAAGCTTCTTAACCGAAGGATTTGACGAGAAACAATCCAATCAAAGGTAATCTAAGTTTGAAGTTTTAAGTTTTTAAAGTTTCTAAGCTTAGAATTGGACTTTGTTAATTGTTGAGTTTTTGGTTGGTTTGAACCTTGGGTTTTGATGGTTTTGGAGTATTGGGAAGCTTGGGAACTTTGATTTGATGATTGGGGAATGTTTGGGTATGTTTTTGGAGGATTTGGAGTGTTTAAAACGCGTTTGGGAATGGCCCAGGGTTGGGGGCCGCGACCCTGTTCTTGCGCGCCGCGGCCCTAGTTCGATGAAGCAGGTGTCAGGAATTTGTGCTTGCTGGGCGCCGTGGCCCTTGATGGAGGGCACCGCGGCCCTTGCCTCAGAGAACCCTGGGGGCCGCGGCCCAAGGTGCTAGGGCCGCAGCCCTTGCCCTATTTTCACCTCGTTTGCTCGTTTTGACCCCGGGAACTTAACTATGGGCCTCGGGAGTGTCCCTACTACTTGGATTAGTTTGGATTGATCTCTTGAGGGCTAGATATTGGTGTGGAACCTTTGATTATCATGTTATTAATGGTGTTCCATATTTGGTTATGATTAGGTGACCGCTAAGGGCTTAAAGGTTGATCGTTCTCAAGGGCCGTTCTTGTATTGGTTCTAGCTCGAATCTGAGGTAAGAAAACTGCACCCTGTGTATATGTGACATGCATGGCTATTATGGATGCATGTTGGTTGATTATTGAGCACGACATGCATGGCTATTCCTGATGCATGTTGGATGTTTAAATGTAAACATTGATAGCATAATGAATGCTTGGCAATTTTGCCCATTTGCATATGACTATTGTTGAGGCATGCTGGATGATTAAGTGTGATGCATGTAATGCACGAGAAACATGTGATTAGGGCATGCCATGAATGATGAATATGAGATTGGCCAGAGCTTGAGTCTCTGAGTTTGTGCATGATCATGATTATGCTAGAAACTGTTTAGTAAGCATGTTGAATGCCCTATCCTTGGATAACTGGCATATGATACATATTGATAGCATTGCTTACTTGTGTATAGTACTGATTAATTAGTCAGATTTGGACAAAAGGGTGCTAGTATTAGCTGTGAAGCTGTGACTCATTAGTCAGGTTCGGCAGTGGTACTGGGCACTGGTCACGTTGCACTGACTCATCAGTCATAATTGGCAAAGGTGTTGGTATCAGCTGTGAAGCTGTGACTCATTAGTCAGGTTCGGCAGTGGTACTGGGCACTGGTCACGTTGCACTGACTCATTAGTCAGAATTGGCAAAGGTGTTGGTATCAACTGTGAAGCTGGGACTTATTAGTCAGGTTCGGCAGTGATACTGGACACTGGTCACATAGCGTTGACTCATTAGTCAGAATGGCCATAGCGTGGATCACGCAAGCCAACGGAGATTAGATCTAATCGACCATCAGCATTGAATGGCTCGAAGAGCATTAATGCAAGACCGACCATGAGGGTCGATGAATGAAATAAGAACTTGGAGGCTAGTGGCTTACCTAGCAGCCACTCTCCCTCTTGAATCATGTGATGTTCACTCATTGGTTTGGAAGCTTTATGCTCCGTGTGATTATAATGATAATCATTTGATAATGCTTATGTATAGTGTTATGTTTTCTTGCTGGGCTTCGGCTCACGGGTGCTATGTGGTGCAGGTAAAGGCAAGAGGAAGCTAGACCATCCTTGAGTTGGAGGGCTTAGGTGATGACGTGTACATATGCAGCTGCTCGTCCGCCACGGCCGAGGTTTAAAGTGGAACTAGGGTTGAACCCTGTTTTGCCGCTTAGAACGGCCTGTTGTAAACATTTTCTGTAATAAACTCTAAAACTTTATTTTCGGGATCCCAATGTATATATTAAACGTTCTAGTGAAACGTTACATCCTAACCAAAGTTTTTAATCCCTAAACCGCTAATCATACTTAGTTCACGATTTTGGCCAAATGACTCGATTAGTGAGTTTAGCACTGTTTACATGGCACACCGTAACGTTCTCAGGAGTTGGGGCGTTACACTTATCTGATTAAGGTGCGAAGCCCAAGTGCGTGACTCATTAGTCACTTATATGATTAGGGTGCAGAGCCCAAGTGCGTGGCTCATTAGTCACCTATAAAGCGTGTGACTCATTAGTTACCTATTCAAAGATGGACTCAATAGTCATCTATACAGGGCACAGAGCTCCGTAATAATTTATTTGGACTTGCTTGCATGCATGAATAGGGTTATTATTGCTAGGCCTGCCTATTATGATTCAGTGACATGTTATTACTTGTTTATGAGCATGTGTTTGAGTTTTCTTGCTGAGCTTCGGCTCACGGGTGCTATGTGGTGCAGGTAAAGGCAAAAGAAAGCTAGACCATCCTTGAGTTGGAGAGCTTAGGTGACAATGTGTACATATGAGGTTGTTCGACCAACACGGCCGAAGGTTTAAATAGAAACTAGGGTTAAACCTTATTTTGCCGCTTAGGTCGGCTGGTTGTAAATCTTTTATTGTAATTAACCTTTAAAATATATTTTGGGATCCCAATGTATACAATAAACGTTTTAGTGAAATATTGTATCTTTGACCAAAAATTTTAACCCTAAACCGTTAATCACACTTAGTTACACGATTATGGCCAAATGACTCGGTTAGCGAGTTTAGCACTGTTTAAAATGCACAGCGTAACGGTCTTTGGGTAGTAGGGCGTTACAGCTGCCTACTCGTCGACCTAGCCAATAGCGTCGGAGATCTGCCCTGTATCATGGGTATCGTAATTCATGGGTGGTCTTCCATCGTTATATTGACTAACTTGGACTTGGCTTGAATTTTCGTGGATTTGAGGGCCTAAGTTTTGTGGGTTCTTAGATCTGATGAGAATGGGGCTGAGGTTGTAGCTGTCAACCTTTAAGCATAGTTGTTGTGATAAAATTTGATCAATAATGTGCAAGTGTACACAATCATAAAACAAGTAATACAGTGATAAGTGAGTATCGTCTCCACATGGATTGAGTTAGCAATAGATTGTGTAAAATCAATACTTAACAACTTAATAGTGGTGAAAAATAAAATGGGTTGATTCTTTTAAACTAAAACTAATTATAACAAATTTTAAATGCTTTAAGTACACTAAGATGCCAATCTAACATCAAGAGAAATTTGATTTAGTGAAATGAGCTTGAACTATTAAATTTCTCTATGTCAAGTAACCTAGATAGTTTGTTGCAACAATATTTTAGCGAAATTCGTAGAGTTAACAAGAATTCAAAATATGTTCATAGAACTTCCCCAAATCTTGTGATATTAATTTTTTCACCTAATTAAACATATTCATATGCCAATCAGATTTAAGAATACAATTTTGAGCTTCAATTCACAATTGTTACACAAGACAAATAACATGTAATGCCCCGAGTTCTCCGATGTGGTTTAATGGCAGGATTAGTAGGCCGGGAGGGCCATACTTGCTTAATTATGCCATTAATTGATAATATGCATGTATATGTGAATTATATTATAATATGATGTTAAATGCATGCATGTGGGTCCACATTTTAATTACAGGGGTGTGATGGTAATTTGGCCCGTTGAGGGTATAATTGTATATTTGTATGCATGTTGATGATATATGTTGAGACCACATTATAATATGGGTTTGTTCGAGCTATTCGGCATGAGACGATCATGGAATATTAATTAGCAGTTTAGTCATAACAGGTTTAAGTTCGGGGCTCAGGATGAGTCTCGGGGTGGTTTTAATGATTAGAGCATTACCGGGAATTAAAGGGTAACGGGATATGAATTATTGGTGTTCGAGATTATCGAGAATAGCGGGAATTGGAGAGCGTTAATTAAGATTTACGAGATAGGTGGAAAATGCCAATTTTGCCCTTGGGGAGCCTTTGGAAACCTTTAATTGACCTAGGGGTATTCTGGTCTTTTTACCCTTAGGATAGATATAAACTATTTTGGGCTGTGAAAGAAAAGGAAAAACTGAGTATATTCAAGAGCCTTCCCGTACCATCCTTTCCTTCATTTTCCTTTGAGATTTTTGAGCCATTCTTGAGGATTCAAGCTTGGGAAGTAAGCCTTGGGAGTTTGGGAGAATGTTCCTCCATTGAAGAGCATCATAAGCTGAGCTTTGGGTAAGTTTCTAGCCATTGAATTCCGTAGTTTGTCCTATTTTAGTTCTGTTTTGCAGTTGTGATTTCTAGGTTAAATACTTGGTTTTGTTGGGAATTTTGGCTAGGGTTCTTATGGTTGTGATGTTTGGGGTGTGTTAGGATGGTTTTTGGGTTCATTTGGCACCAAAAATGGGATTTGGAAGCACTGGAATCAAGTTAGAATCGAAGGAGTTGAAGAAGAAGGTTTCAAGGGGGGGGGGGGGGGGGGGGTACCTGGTCTGGAGGTAGTGCTATAGCGCCCACCTTAGGGCGCTACAACGCTACTCAAGGGGCATTTGGGCGTTTTGGGGGTTCTGAGAATAGCGCTAGGGATCAGCGCTGTAGTGCTACTCTGTTCCTTCAAAGTCCCGTTTTGAGTATTTTTAAGGGTTTTGACTTGGGGTTTCAATTTTAAGGTCCGAGATCGAATCTACTCACCGTGTGGGCATGTTTCGAGGTCCCGAGAGTGGGGTTTAGGTTAAGACCCTTTCCGTGTTGATTTTCATTAATGGAGGTTATAATTGGTTGTGATTAGGTAACCGCTAAGGAGCCAAAAGGTCGATCGTTCTCAGGAGTCATTCTTATTATATTTCTCGCTCGAACCTGAGGTAAGAAAACTGCACTCTGTGTATGTAACATCCATGATTGTTATTGAGGCATGTTGGTTGATAAATGTGGACATGGATAACATATTAAATGCTAGTGAATATTTTTTACTTGTATATGGCACTGACCTAAGAGTCAGAACTAGCATAAGCGTCCTGAACGCAGGGCCGAATGAAGATTAGATCTAATCGATGGCAGCGTTGAATGTGTAACGCCCTGGATAGCCAAGACCGCTACACTGTGTGTTTATAAAGGTGTGAGACTTGCTAATCAAGTCGCTTATTCAAAACGTGTCATTAGCTAAAGTGTTCTAGGGCTAAAAGACATTTTGGCCGCAAAAGAAACATATTATAGATTATAAACAATTTACAGAAGGGATCCCCAAAAGTATAATGTTTAAAAGTTGGTTTACAAAATTCAATAGTTAAGAGTAAACATTAGCCATAATAAGGCAAAATACAAGGTT
Source organism: Humulus lupulus (assembly GCF_963169125.1). NCBI lineage: Eukaryota > Viridiplantae > Streptophyta > Magnoliopsida > Rosales > Cannabaceae > Humulus > Humulus lupulus. The sequence continues at coordinate 23,597,418 of NC_084800.1, read as the reverse complement.
ATGGTCCTCTCGTCCCTGTAATCTCCTCAACCGTGGCGGCTAAGCGGCTTGCCATGTACATTCACCATGCAGAGCTCTCCAATCAGGGTTGATCAATCTTGCCTTTGCCTTTACCTGCACCACGCAGCACCCGTGAGCCAAGGCCCAACAAGAAAACAACATACACAACATATACAATATTATCAAACAAATATTCTAATAAGCATGTTCAAATATTCAAGCCATAGCATATAAGCATACTTCAAGGTACAAATAACCTCAACTATACTTAGATTATTCAACAATCTCATTAATCACATTCATAGCCAAATATAATAATCAACTAATACAAATACTAGGGCCGACACCTTAGGTTGCACCCTCTGTTTAACCCACTGACTTCGGTCCGTTTAAACCGAGCTCAGTGCATAATAAGCTGTCCTCGGATACCAGTGTCCGAGCCGTGCCAATTGCACAAGTTAACCGTGGCACACTTAGGCCATTGGTTTACAATTTACATGGCATAATACCATTCTTTCAATCATATATATCAGGGAGCCCTTAGTCCCGTTCAATTATTCAACCGGGTATAGTTTTCTTACCTTTGGCTTCTAGATGAATTAGTTACGGGCGATACTCCTTGAGCGCGATCCGATCCCTAGCTTAGCACCTAGTCATAACCATGATGAAGGATACCATTAACAATCTTAAATGAGTTTCTAAACCAAGTTCTAGTTCTCGGAACATTGAACTTCACCAAATATGGTAAAAGAATCAATCCCAAGCACCCTAGGTTAAATTCCCAAGCCTAAAATCTCAAAATCCCTTACGGGCCCCGGCATAGGCCATCCATGCCGCGGCATGGCCCTAAACAGAGCCCTCTTAAGGCACAAAAATAGGTAAGGGTCGCGGCATTCCTTAGGCCATGCCGCGGCCCGCCCTCCTTCCTCAGCACAACTCAACTTCCAAGGGCCGCGACTCACCAAGAACCATGCCGCGGCCCGACCCTTCGAACCCAGAAAATCACCATTTTTAACTTTCAAACCTCATGCAAGCTCACTCAAAACCACCCCAAATCCTCAACTCAACTATCCACAAACATCCCACAAGATTACAACAACTCAACCCAGCTGAATCCTAGGCTAGAAACCCATCAAAACTCATTTCAATTACTGAAACTTCCTAACTTAAAAACACAAAACCCAGCCATGCCAAACTCGAATTCAACCATTAAACCTTGGATTAAATCTTACCTCAGCTGTAGAATCACTTCTCCAAGAGTTCCCTGACCTAATTTCAAAGATTCCAGCCTCAAATCCAACCTTGAATACCAAAACCACAACCATTAAAAACTCAGCCATTTTCTCAAAATTCCCAACCATAGAAATGAAAATTCAAAGCTTACCTTGGCTCTATTTCAATCCTTGATCAGTTCCTGAGCTAATCCTCCATATTATTCCCTTCAATTCCCAAATATTCAGCTTGATTCTCTTGAAAATTCAGAGTTGTTCTTCTTCCTTAAGAGAGAGAAGGCTGAGAGGGTCGGTTTACACTTTCTGTCTAGTATTTTCTAAGTCTTTCCAAGTATATCCTTAGGTTATTAGACTAACCCCAAAGCTCGGGGTGCCGGAAACGTCCTCGAGGGCAAAACGGTAAAATCCCTCAATAATCCCGCCTAGACATCCTAACCTCAAATATATCTCCAATTATTTATTTTCATAACCCGACAGCCCAAATCATTATCCGATACCTAAAATACCCTTAACTTGTCCAGAGTCAATCATAATGTCCCGTTGTAACTTTTCCCGCTATCTAGCCCTAGGATCGCCCCCAAGTCGCCGGCTGCAGATTTATCCACATAATAATGTGATTCTCACATTTCACATATATATTTCATATTATCATAAATTATCATATAAACACTATTAATCACATAATTACACATTTAAATCAATAACATTCATTATAATCCCATTTATGCCCTCCCGACACACTAATCAAGACCCTTAAGCCTCATTAGCGAATTTGGGTCGTTACAGAATGACTCTAAGGCATTAACGCTGGACCGACCCTAAGGTCGATGAAAATTATAAGCGCTTGGCTAGTCTAAGACTAGTTACTGAGAGCCAGGGCCAAAGGCCCAGGTGACCGTTTGTCACATGGCTAGGGAATGATGTTCCAGGGTTATGACTCTGTGGTCATGAGGAAGGTTATGTTGGTGACCAGTCACCATGCACCTATCCTATTTAAGCTAGTGAAAAGTTCACTTATCTATTAAGCCCCGGTGACCCTATCGTCACAAGGCTAAAGGGTGTAATACCCAACTTAGAGACTTTTGTGACGGTCACTTATCTGTTTTGGACTGATAGTCCTGAATGATTATTATGATCATTGTTGATATTATATCATGTTATATTGTGTTTTATTGCTGGGCCTTGGCTCATGGGTGCTATGTGGTGCAGGTAAAGGGAAAGAAAAGCTCACCCAGCCTTGAGTGGAGAGCTTAGGTGGTGATGTGTACATATGCGGTCGCTTGACCACCACGGCTAAGGAGTTCTCAGAGGAACTAGGGGGTTTAGCCTATTTTTGCCGCTTAGGTTGGCGGGGTTGTAAATTTGAAAACAATAGTGACCATTTTATATTGTAAATAACTTGTAAATGTTTTTATGAGCTCATGAGCAATTTATATACTTAATAAAATATATCATTTCCTTTTTATTGGTTTTCCACCTTAGCCTGTTAATAACACTTAGAGCACGTTTTTAACCAAAGGACTCGGGTCGCGGGTCAAATTTCTGGTTCACCGTTCACCACAACTGTTCTGGGGTAACTAGGGCGTTACAACTTTGTATCAGAGCGTGCCAAGGTTAGGGTTCCTGTAGACTGGCTGGGCATGTACACACATTATTGAAGTCAAGCTCGACTCATGGTTTGGTAACTATTTATGTAGTTATATGTATAACTGCTTAAATATGATAAATAGGCTTTACCTGTATGCATGAGACACCATGTTAAACCTGTGCCCTGAAATATTATATTCTCAGCAAATGTGTGCTAATTAGTACTGAGATTGCTGAAACATACTTAATAGTATGGTTGATTGTGAATTATTATGTGATACATGCTAAGTGCTAAATGCGATAAACATGTATCAGCCTGTATAATTGAATGACTGTGGGTTGTGATAATTGTTTGCTTGTTCTTGGACCGTAAGGTGGCAAGAGGTTTAGTTATTACTACCTGACTAGCCATATTGATCATTATTTCAGCAATGTGTGTGATAAGAATGAATCCAGGGCAGACAGATACTTCAGCTGGCCAGAGTGATCAGGGCAGACAGATACTTCAGCTGGCCAGGGTCAAGAGAATGACCAATCAGAGATTCCACAGCTAACTCCTGTAAACTGGCAGCAAATAATCAGTGATCTGCAGGCGACAGTGTTAAGATAGGGAGAGGAGCTTCGTCTCCTGAAACAGCAGCAAGTGCCTGCAGTGGCCAGTGTATCAGAGGCACCTCCTGTATCGGTGCCAGCAGCTGAGCAACTGCCTGAGGTTGGGAATAAATGAGATCCTCTTTATGAAAGGTTCAGGAAGCAGCAACCTCCAGTATTTGAGGGCAGTGTAGATCCTGCCAAGGCAGAGCAGTGGATGAGTATGATTACCACTATCCTTGATTTCATGAGGGTATCTGGTAATGAGAGGGTGGCCTGTGCCACTTATATGTTTCGGGAGGATGCCCAGATTTGGTGGGAGGTTATTACCCAGACCAAGAATGTTAATGCCCTGAGTTGGGAAGAGTTTCAAACTCTGTTTAATGAGAAGTATTATAATGATGCCATCAGGGCAGCTAAAGCTGAGGGATTCAATAGGCTACTTCAAGGGAATTTATTAGTCACTGAGTATGCCTTGAAATTTGATCATTTGGCAAAGTTTTCCATGGAGCTGGTGCCCACTGATGGGACCAGGAGAGAGAGATTCCTGCAGGGGCTACAACCCAGATTAGCCCGTGATGTACGTATCACCACTGTGGCTGGGGTTACTACCTATGCACAGGTGGTCGAGAAGGCACTCACAGCTGAGAGTGCAGAAAATAGGATCTGGCGTGACAGTGTAGCCAGAAAGGATTTCAGGAGGACAAGTCCTCCATTTGTGGGTTATGGTAGGGGTATAGGCCCCAGCGAGCAGAAGAGGAAGGTTCCTGGCACCTTCCCAGTTCCAGGTCCTGATAGGCGGCCTCGTGGTATTTCAATGGGTCGTCCAGGTGGTAGTGAAGCCTGGAAGTCTTATCCTGAGTGCCCTAGATGCAAGAGGCATCATCTGGGAGAGTGTAGGGCAAGGGCCTGCTTCTCATGTGGAGCAGTGGGTCATCTTAAAAAGGATTGCCCTAAGGCAAGAAAAGAAGAACCCAGAAAAGCGGACAGCTCAACCCCAGCTCGAGTGTTCGCATTGACTCAAGCAGAAGCTGAGGCTTCTCCCTCAGTTGTTACAGGTCAGCTTCTTAGTGCTGGAACCCCTTATAATGTTTTGATTGATTCAGGTGCTACACATTCTTTTGCTGTTAGTAATATTATTGATAGACTGTGTAGACCATGTGATTTTTATGCTGTGGGGTTTGGAACTTTGTTACCCACTGGAGAGTTAGTGGTATCCAGGAGATGGGTCAGATCTTTGCCAGTGACACTGGAGGGCAGAGAGTTATCAGTGGATTTAATAGAGTTGGTTATGACTGACTTCGACATGATATTGGGTATGGATTGGTTGGCAAAGTATGGGGTAACCATTGATTGCAGAAGGAAGATGGTCACCTTTGAGCCTGAAGGTGAGGATCCTTTTGTGTTTGTTGGTGATGTGCATGGACCTCGCATTCCTATGATTTCTATATTGAGAGCTAGGGATTTATTGCAAGGAGGTTGCATTGGGTTCTTAGCTAGTGTGGTTGATACCACTCAGGTCATGCCAGTGAGACCAGAGGAGACTAGACTTGTTTGTGAATTTCTGGATGTGTTTCTAGAAGATTTGCCAGGGTTGCCACCACATAGAGAAATTGAGTTTGTGATAGAACTGGCACCAGGGACGGAGCCAGTGTCTAGAACACCTTAAAGAATGACCCCAGCTGAGTTGAAAGAATTAAAGGTGCAGTTGCAAGAACTGTTAGATTTGGGTTTTATCAGACCTAGTTTCTCACCTTGGGGTGCGCCAGTTCTGTTTGTAAAGAAGAAGGATGATTCTCTGAGAATGTGTATTGATTACAGAGAACTGAATAAGCTGAAAATTAAGAACAAGTATCCTTTGCCAAGGATAGATGATCTATTTGATCAGTTGCAAGGGAAGAAGGTATTCTCAAAGATCGACCTTCGTTCTTGTTATCATCAGTTGAGGGTCAAGGAAGGAGATATACCGAAGACTGCTTTTCGTACCAGGTATGGGCATTATGAGTTCCTAGTTATGTCTTTTGGATTGACTAATGCCCCTGCTGCGTTTATGGATCTGATGAACCGAGTGTTCAAAGATTATCTGGACCAGTTTGTGATCATCTTCATCGATGATATTCTGGTATATTCTCAGTCTGAGTCAGAGCATGAGCAACATCTGAGGTTTGTTCTACAGAGACTGAGGGAACACAGATTGTTTGCAAAGTTCAAGAAATGTGATCTCGGTTATCTCAAGTATCTTTTCTTGGGCACATTGTTAGTAAGGAGGGGATTGAGGTAGATCCAGCAAAGATTGAAGCGGTCAGAGATTGGCCAAGGCCAAAGAATGCTTCTGAGGTTAGAAGTTTCCTTGGATTGGCAGGTTACTATAGGTGTTTCGTGGAAGGGTTCTCAAAGATTGCTTATGTATTGACTGAGCTGACACGCAAGAATCAGAAATTTGTGTGGTCAGATAAATGTGAGAAAAACTTCTAGGAACTGAAGCAGAGATTGATTACAGCTCCGATTCTGAGTCTTCCAACAGATCAGGAGAAGTTTGTGATTTACTGTGATGCTTCTCATCAGGGTTTGGGCTGTGTTCTGATGCAGCCAGAGAAGGTAATTGCTTATGCTTCTCGTCAGTTGAAGGAGTATGAAAAGAGATATCCCACTCATGATTTAGAGTTAGCGGCGGTGGTCTTTGCTTTAAAGATATGGAGGCATTATCTTTATGGAGAGAAGTGTGAGATCTATACAGACCACAAGAGCCTGAAATACTTCTTCACCCAAAAAGACTTGAATATGAGGCAAAGGCGTTGGCTGGAGTTAGTAAAAGATTATGACTGTGAGATTTTGTATCATCCAGGAAAATCCAACGTGGTAGCTGATGCTTTAAGCCGGAAAGGTCCAGGAGAAATTCATGGTATGAGGCTGGTAGCCAAAGAGTTAGCAGATGATATGACCAGAGCTAGTATAGAGTTGCTGGTGGGCCAGTTGGCTAATATTACGCTACAGTCTACGCTGTTGGAGAGGGTTAAGGAGGGTCAGCTGAGTGATCCACAGCTGATCAAGATCAGAGAGGATGTTCTAGCTGGAGCATCCAGAGATTATACAGTGTCTGAGTTAGGTTTGTTGAGATACAAAGGGCGGATATGTGTTTCGTTGGACACTACTTTGAAGCGAGAGATTCTGGATGAATCTCATACTACACCTTACTCTTTGCATCCAGGCACCACGAAGATGTATCAGGATGTGAGATCATTGTATTGGTGGCCGGGGATGAAGAGAGATGTAGTTGAGTATATGGCTAAGTGCTTGACATGTCAGCAGGTCAAGGCTGAGCATCAGAGGCCAAAAGGGTTATTGCAGCCTCTGGATATCCCAGAGTGGAAGTGGGAAGACATCACAATGGATTTTGTGGTGGGCTTACCCAGGACTGTTGGTCAACATGATTCTATTTGGGTGATAGTGGATCGCTACACCAAGTCAGCTCATTTTCTGCCAGTGAGGACTACTTATACAGTTGACCAGTATGCAGATCTCTATGTAAGAGAGATCGTGCGCCTCCATGGTGCACCTAGGTCGATCGTGTCAGATCGGGACCCTACTTTTACTTCCAAGTTCTGGGGGAGTTTGCAGAAAGCCATGGGGACACAATTGACGTTCAGTACTGCTTATCATCTTCAGATAGATGGGCAATCTGAGAGGACGATCCAGATATTGGAAGACATGCTGCGAGCATGTGTGCTGGACTTTGGTGGATCTTAGAGTAAGTATCTACCTTTGATAGAGTTATCCTACAACAACAGTTATCAGTCTACCATTGGAGTTACACCTTATGAGATGTTGTATGGTAGGAAGTGCAGATCTCCCATTCATTGGGATGAGACAGGTGAAATGAGATACTTAGGTCTTGAGGCAGTTCTGAGGACCAGTGAGCCTATTGAGAAGATTAGAGCTCGGATGCTTGCTTCTTAGAGTAGGCAGAAGAGCTATGCAGATCCCAAACGCAGGAACGTGGAGTTCCAAGTGGGAGACTATGTCTTTCTTAGAGTCTCGCCATGGAAAGGGGTGAGAAGGTTTGGGAAGAAAGGCAAGCTGAGCCCCAGGTTTGTAGGTCCATTTGAGATCCTAGAGAGGGTTGGTCAAGTGGCTTACAGATTGGCTTTGCCTTTGGCGTTGTCAGCCGTGCATAATGTATTTCATGTTTAAGCTCTTCGGAGGTATGTATCCTATGTGAATCATATCTTTAGCTATGAGGATCTGGAGCTTGAGCCAGATCTCTCCTTTGAGGAGCAGCCAGTTCAGATACTTGACAGAAAGGATAAGGTCCTCAGGAATAAGACAATACCTTTAGTTAAGATATTGTGGAGGAACAACAAGGTCGAGGAAGAAACTTGGGAGCTGGAGTTAGATATGCAGAGTCAGTATCCCGAGCTGTTCCGTATTCAGATCTCTTTGAGAAAGGAAGAGAGTTATCCAGTGTTGAAAATGTATCTTATGAGATAAGGTATGATAGAGGATGTTTAGCACCAGTTCATTGGAATGAGATGAGTGGGGTGTTGATTCTGGATCATGTGATGATTCAAGGGACTATTGAGATTATTAGAGGTTGAAGCTTGGATGCTCACTTCTCAGAGTAAATGGAAAAATTTTACTGAATTGAAAAGCAGGAACATAGAGTTCCAGGTAGAAGATTGTATCTTCCTTAAAAGTATCACCATGGAAAGGGGTGAGGAGATAGGGGCAAGTTGAGCCCTAGAGTAGCATGACAGTTTGAATCCTGAATAGGATTGGTCAGGCTGACTTTGGATCAGCCTTATCTTTGGCACTATCGGTCGTATACAGTGTAGTTTGTACTTCCATGCTCAGGACATGGGTTGAAAGAAACTCATGAGTTGAGTTACGAGAATCTGGGGATTTGTGGCTAAGTTATCCTGTAAGGAATAGCCAGTTCAGATTGAAACAGAAAGAATAAGGTTCTGAGGAACAAAGTGTACCTTGGGTTAAGGTGTGTTGCAGAAACAGTGAGGTCGAAGGAATGACCTGGGAATCTGGGATCAGTCATGCGGAATTGATATTCCAGCAAGTCAGATAAATTTTGAGGATGAAATTTCTGTAAGGAGGGGATAGTTGTAATGCCCCAAATTTCCTAATAAGGTTTAGGACCTTAATTAGGAGGCTGGGAGGGCCATAATTGATTTATTATGATATTCAATGATTATATGCATGTTTGTGTGAATTATATTATTATATGATGGTAAATGCATGCATATGGGTTCAATTTTAATTATAAGGGCATTTTGGTAATTTGGCCCGTTGAGGGCGTGATTGTGTATTTTCATGCATGTGGGTGAATTATAAATAATACCACATGATATGTGGATTGGCTCGAGCCATTCGACATGAGACGATCATGGAAATGCAAGTTTTCTGTCTAGTCATAACGAGATTAAGTTCGGGGCTCGGGGTGAGTCTCGAGATGTTTACATGATTAGAACGTTGCTGGGAATTAAAGGGTAATGGGATAAGAATTATTGGTATTTGAGAATAACGGGAATTGGAGGGTGTTAATTATAATTAACGAGATAGGCGGGAAATGACGATTTTACCCTTGGGTGTCTTTAGAAGCCTTTATTTAACCTAGGGGCAAAATGGTCTTTTCACCCCTAAGATTTATATCAATACAAGGCTGTAGAAACCTTCAGACCAAAACAGAGCATCATCATCCTCATCTTTCTCCCTCACTCGTACACCATTTCTCCTCTTCCTTCCTTTGGAATTTTTGAAGCTAACTTGAAGAAACAAGCTAGGAGATCAAAGTTTGGAGTCTATAATCTTAATTCATCCATTGAAGAGGACCCAAAACCAGCTTGAGGTAAGATTTCATCCTTGAATATAAGAAATACTCTGTTTTTCTTGGTAGTTTTCAGCTTATAGTTTTGATGTGGATGGTTGGGAATTAAAGGATGTTTTTGTGTTAAGTTGATTGGGTTTTGATGAGGGTGTGATGTAGATGAAGTTTAAGGGTTGAATTGGATGTTTGGGTGATGTTTATGATTGGTTTGGAGGGTTGGTTTCTGGAGAAATCGCAAGGAGGAAGAACCAGAAAGTTTATGGTTTGTAGTTGGCTCAGCAGCGCTAGGCAGGGCAGAGAGCTGGGCCTCTCTGACTTGGAAATAGTGCCTCAGCGCCATTTAATAGGGCTGCAGCGCTGGTCCATTTTCCAGCAAGCCTATTTTAGGGCTCGGATTGACCTTTAAGGCTCGGGGTTTGGTTCCTTTGCCCCGTTTGAGTATATTAAGATTCCCGAGATTGCGGGATTGATCCCGGGAGTGAGGTTTTAGATTATAAACCTTTTTATGATTTATTTTATTGATGAGATTCCATATTTGGTTATGACTAGGTGACCGCTAAAGGACCAAAGGATTGATCATTCTCATGGGTCGTTCTTTTACTAATTCTTGCTCGAACCCGAGGTAAGAAAACTGCACCCCATGTGTGACATGCATGGTTATTTTGATGCATGTTGGATGTTTAAATGTAAACATTGATAACATATTGAATGCTTAAGCAATCTTGCTCATTTGCATATGGTTATTATTCAGGCATGATGAATGATTAACTGTGATGCACGAGAAACATGAGATTAAGGCATGCCATGAATATTGACTGTGAGATTGATCAGAGCTTGAGTCTCTGTGTTTGTGCATGATCATAATTGTGCTAGCAACTGTTAAGTAAGCATGTTGAATGCCCTACGTTTGAATATACGACATATGATATATGTTTGGTAGCATTGCTTACTTGTGCATGGTACTGACTCATTAGTCAGAATTGGCAAAGGTGTCAATATCAACTGTGAAGCTGTGACTCATTAGTCAGGTTCGACAGTGTTACTGGGCACTGGTCACGCAGTGCTGACTCATAAGTCAGGACGGCCTTAGCGTGTTCAACGCAAGCCAATAAAGATTAGATCTAATCGACATTCTGCATTAGATGACTCAACAAGAGCATTAATGCCGGACCGACCTCAAGTTTGATGAAAACTAAAAGCGCTTATGTGACTTACCCATCAGTCACTCATCTGTTAAAGCTAGTGACTACCCATCAGTCACTCATTTGATTAGAGCCATTGCAGGAAAGCCCAGGTAACGAGTTCGTTAAACGACTATGGGCACTGAGCCCCGTAGTGACTTGCTTGTCAGTCACTCAGTATAGTTAATAGAACCTCAAAGTGATATTCACTCATCTATTCAGAGCTATAAGCTCTGTATGATCATTTTGATCATCATATGCATGGCTTTGGGTGCTGAGCCCCGTAGTGACTTGCTTGTTGGTCACTCAGTATGGTTTGCCAGAACCTCAAATGTCGAAACATTCATCTGATTAGGATTGACTTGATAGTCATTCAATCAGAAGGGTAGGATTTCTTATCCTGGATACCCCAGCATTGTTTGAATTCATTTGCATGCTTGAATAAAGCTATGTTTGCTAGGCATGCCAGATATGATTTGATATCATGATATGACTGTTCATGAGCATATGAGTTTTCTTGCTGGGCTTTGGCTCACGGGTGCTATGTGGTGCAGGTAAAGGCAAAAGAAAGCTGGACCATCCTTGAGTTGGAGAGCTTAGGTGACGATATGTACATATGCAGCTGCCTGACCGAGGTTTGAAGGAAAGGAACCAGGGCTAAACCCTGTTTTGCCACTTAGATCGGCTGGTTACAAATATTTTGTTGTAATAAACCTTTAAATTATATTTTTGGGATCCCAATGTATACAATAAACGTTCTAGTGAAACGTTATATCTTAACCGAAATTTTTAATCCCTAAACCGCTAATCATACTTAGTTACACGTTTGTGACCAAATGACTCGATTAGCGAGTTTAGCACTGTTTGCAATGTGCACCGTAACGGTCCCTGGAGTTGGGGCGTTACACCTATCCTGTTTAAGCTAGTGAAATGTTCACTTATCTGTCAAGCCCCGGTGACCCTATCGTCACAAGGCTAAATGGTGCTATACCCAACTTAGTGACTTTTGTGACTGTCACTTATCTGTTTTGGACTGATAGTCCTGAATGATTATTATGGGCATTGTTGATATTATATCATGTTATATTGTGTTTTCTTGCTGAGCCTTGGCTCATGGGTGCTATGTGGTGCAGGTAAAGGGAAGGAAAAGCTCACCCAGCCTTGAGTGGAGAGCTTAGGTGGTGACGTGTACATATGCGGCCGCTTGACCACTACGGCTAAGGAGTTCTCAGAGGAACTAGGGGGTTTACCCTATTTTTGCCTCTGAGGTCGGCGGGGTTGTAAATTTGAAAACAGTAGTGACCATTTTATAGTATAAATAACTTGTAAATGTTTTGATGAGCTCATGAGCAGTTTATATACTTAATAAAATATATCATTTACATTTTATTGGTTTTCCACCTTAGCCTGTTAATAACACTTAGAGCACGTTTTTAACCAAATGACTCGGGTAGCGAGTCAAATTTCTGGTTCACGTTCACCGTAACTGTTCTGGGGTAACTAGGACGTTACATAACACATTCTTATGCTATTCACTAAACATAACCTACAAAAATTATCTTCTTATGTCATTCAAGTTCATCCATTATATTCAAACTTTCTAGCCACAAATATAACTTAACATCTTGCCATTGATGGCCAAACAACAACAAGAATTAATCATTAGGCACACTTGAATGAACAATGAATATTTTTGCTAAAATAAAGTGCTATAAATTTAAAACTAAAGACATAGAGTTCATTAATAATTCAAGTCTCAAATGATCTAGTTAATGACTAAATTCAAGAGTACAAATCCAAAATCAAAACCGCCCATGAGTATTTAAATAAAAAAAGCTAAATAAATTACAAACTTAAATGAGATTAAAGAGGAGAAAACAAACCAAAGACAATGGATCAATAATCTCGTATTTCTCCTCTTCCTTTTCTTCCTTTCATTCTCATATTCAAGTTTGGAATTTTTTCTTCTTCTTCTTCTTCTTATTTTTATTCAGTTTTCGTCTCCCTCTCTACAATGTCAGCTCCCCTTTCAAATGGTGGCCGGCCTTATCTTTTAATGATGCTAGGGTATCCATCTTTCAAAGTCAAGGACAAAATTGCCCCTCATCCTTCTTACAAGTGAACCTCTCTTGAAAATGCTCAAAATACAATATAATGCCTTTGATTTCGCTACCTCATCACTCTTTGCCAACTCAATTAATGAGATGTCAAGTGACAAATCTTCACAAGTTGAAAATCCCCACTTGGATCTTGATATAAATGCTTGAGCAAAATTCTATCTGCTACAGCGAAATTTGGAATTTAAGCACAAACAAAACAATTTAGAAACCAAATTACTTTTCCTCTTTCTCCTTAGATAGTTCATGCATAAACTCATCATTTTCCTACTTTTAGCTCTTAAAAACTAAAAAGACACAATAAATTTATAACAACACAAAAAGGAAAAGAAATTAACTAAAAATAACAACAATAAGCAAACATCACTATTCCTAATGCTACATTTACAAGTTTAAAAGCATCAAAATAACTATTTATTCAAGAGTTATCAACAATTGACTAGGTAGCATAGTTAATGCAAAATCTATTTTTTTTTTTGTATTTATTAATATTTAATAGGTTTTTTGTACCCATTTGAGCTGATTTTTTTTTTTAAAGATGTGAATTTGGAATAATTTGTTATGATTTTGAATCTCAAATGTAATAAAGGTATAAAACATATTATATATGAGATTTGTTATTATATTTTTAGGCATAAATGTATATATTTGTTTAATTTTGAGTTTTGTTCATCTTGATTGAGTCTAAGAAGAAAGCTAAGAAATATCTCTCCTATATAATAAGTGTGTAGATAACGGAAATTCTTGGTTTTAACGGTTTTTTATTTTTTTAATGTTAACTTTAATGGAATATTTTTATATTTAACATAATATTCTTATATTTAACGGTAGTTTGTAAACACTTAAACTTAAATAAAATAAAATAAATAATTAAAAAATTTAAATAGGATATTTTTTAGATATTTACAATGATAATTACTTAAAAATAATAAATAATCAAACACATTAAAATAAGATATTTTTCAGATATTTTACAATAATAATTATTTCAAAATAATAAATAATTATACAAATTAAAATATGATATATTTGAGATATTTTACAATAATAATTATTTAAAAATAATAAAATCATACGTTTCATAACTTAAATAAAATTTAATTAAACTTAAACTTAAATTCACTTAATAGAATAATATCATATTAAACATACAATATAATTTATTGTGAATTAGCAACAAATTGTTTTTTTTTTAAAACTAGCAAGAAACTTAAATTTAAAATCAACGTATAATATATAATATTACGTTAAATATATAATATATAATATCTTATTGTTACTTCCAAATTAAAAAACTAGAACAAACATAAACTTAAACAAAAATAAATAAATTATTTAATTAAAATAGGATATTTATTTCAAAATTTATATGACATTAATATAAATTTAATAAATTCTATAAATAAAACTAAGCAACACGTTGTTTATATCTAATATATATATATGTTTTTATCGTGTATCGTTTGAATTGTTTGCGAGAGAAATGTGGTTTGGATAGATTTAAGTTAATTTTAATTTTGTTAAAATCATATTTATGTTTTAACTGTTTAATATATATTTTTATTTTATTTTAAATTAAAATTTACATTTTTTAATTAAATTTTTTTATTTTAAAATTTAATAAGGATAATTTAAATTTCAATATTTAAATAAAATAAAAAGCACTTTGATCATATTAAAAGTTTTTTTGAACCAAAATTGGGTTCAAGGATTATTTTGATTTCTTTTTTCAGAATATGGGATCTAAAAGTTAATATTTAAAAATATAATCCAAATAAATAATTGTGTAAAATCACTATAAATCTAATTTTTAAAAAATATATAAACCCATTTAGAAATTATGAAACTCTCAAATAGTATATGAAAAGTTATATTTATAGGGGCTTCACTTTAAACTTTATTGGTGGGGCTCTCAGTGTTTTTCGACCCGTGAATAGTTTTCAGCGCAATTTTTTTTTTATGACCGTATATATTGTAGCTATTTAGAGTATCTTGCAAATTTTCAGAAAATTCCGAATAGTTACAGTACCAAAAACTAGGTTCAAACATGTTACTTTCCACACGCATAAAAAAAATTAGTCACGCGTGAACTTAGTTTTCAGTATTATAAACTATTCAGAATTTTCTGAAAATTTGCAGGATGTTCTAAATAGCTACAATACACATGGTCATAAAAAAAATCGCGTCGATAACTATTCACAGGTCGAGAACACTGAGAGCCCTACCGATAGGATTTAAAGTGAATCTCCTACAGAAGAATTCCCCTATATTTATATCCCAAAAGTTAAAGCACTTTTTTGTTAAAAAATATCATAATTAGATATTTATTTATTTTTAAAAAGTTATAAATTAATATTAAAATTATATATTTTATAGTAGGAGAAAGATTTAAACTTACAATATTTGTAAGGAGAAATATAATACCGCTAATATTAAAAATTATATAAAGTAACAAAACAATCCATTGATAATTTTTTTGTATTAAATAAATAAAAATGAGTTCTTTTTATTTTTAAAATAGAGTTAATTTAGTTTGTCAAAAAAACAAAGAGTTAATTTAGTTGGGGATATTGATATAATTTTTTTTGAGTATCAACGTAACTAGTTGAATAAATGTGTAACTCTTAAAACATGCCAAAAGTTTTTTTTTTTTTACAAAAAGATTTAAACTAAAAGAACACACTAATTCACTATTTAAATTAATGGATATTTATGATTTTTGTATCTCGAATTATGACATATACATCATCATGCCCCTTAATTTTTTTGAGCTGTTAAAAATTTCTCCAAATTATTGGTAGTATTGTACAGTGAGATTTTCGTCTAATTTGATCCAATATAACTAACGATATGCTAGCGTGACCATTTTCTTACTGATGTGTCTTGGCCACGTCAACGCCACATGTGTATTTTAAAAATATTAAAAAACTTTTTTTTATTAAAAATTAATAAATTTAAAATAAATTATTACACTAAAAATAATTTAAATTAAATCAAATAGTAGAAAATTAAATTTTTTTAATAAAATTTAATTTAAAAATAAATTTAAAATAAAATATGATTTATTTTAAATTACACATGTGGCGCTGACGTGTCCAAGACACAGAAGTAGGGAGCCATACCAGCATGTCATTAGTTACATTAGACAAAATTGAACGAAAGTCCCACTTTACAACACTTTGAATAGTTCGAGTAAATTTTTAACAACTCTAAAAAATCAAAGGTATGATAATGTGTAAATCATAGTTCGGGGACAAAAATCCTAAATAGCTTAAATTATTTTATTAATTACCTTTTTAATTTTATGTATAAAAAGATTAGTTTTTGTTTGTAAAAGCTATTTTTTAAATATAACTTTAAATCAATAATTGAAAATTATTCTTTAATAATTAAAAATATTATTATTATTATAATGGGAAAGATATAGATTTTCTTAAGAAGATATGTAGTTATATAATTTTAAAGAACTATAAAATTACAATTTAGTTTTTCTAAATAGATAAAAAAATAGAAAATATATATTATTTTCGTCTTTTCATAATTCCAACACCCACCCACTATATATACACTGTGCCCTACTTTGTTTACTCTCCTTTTATCTTCCTCTCGGTCCAAAGTCAGATCCAGGGTTTATCCCGAGCCTTTCTCCTCTCCCTCTCAGATTTTAGGGTTTTTTTGTTGTTGTTATTTTTGTTGTTTTTTTCACAGAGAAGCTCAAACTCGCAGAAGTTCTTCCCTTCTTCTCTCCTAGTTCACAGGTAATTGATAAAGTTGTAGTTATCTTTACTGGCTTCACTTCTTTAGAGTCGCAGTTTTGTTGAAATCCCTAACCCTAACCCTAGAACTTGATTTGTTTTCTTTTGTTCTTGTAAGATGGGTGAAGTCAAAGACAACGATGGTTACGAAGAAGAGCTCGTTGACTACGAAGAGGAAGACCAGAATGCCCCCAACTCCGTCTCCGCTAAGCCGTCTGGCGAATCTGTCAAGAAGTAAGCTTTTTTTGGTTTCACCCTTTGAATCGATTTTGCGTATTTTCTATGGATGTATTATTTAGTATAATAGACTAGGGTTTTTTACTGTCATAATGTATTAGTATTGCTAATACTTTTGAAATGCCAACTCTTATTCGGAAATTTGTTATTTTGTGGTGCAGGGGCTATGTTGGTATCCACAGTTCGGGTTTCAGAGACTTCCTGTTGAAACCGGAGCTTCTACGAGCGATTGTAGATTCGGGATTCGAACATCCTTCCGAAGGCAATTTTTTAATCTTTGGTTTCATTTTATATATGTCTCGAATCTATATATACACATGGGCGTGTGCATATTTTTAAGTTTAACTCTTTGTCATTTTATATCTAAATTCAATAATATTCTTGACATGGAAGTATGATTCTAGGTATTGTTCATTCTTGCATTTCTGAATAGATGTTTTGAAAGGTATTATTTTAGATTGACCGTTCAACCACGAAAATCATTAAAGTATCTATAATTTGAAGGGATTGGAAATTGGTTAAAATTGGAGGTTGTAAAATATTTTGCTGCATCCTTTTTATTTTACCAAACAACTACCTAACCAAAAACCAATTCATCGAATAATTTTTCATTCCTCTCATTTCTTCTGCTTTTCCCTTCTACCGAACTCACTCTCATTTTAATGTGTTTTGTATGCGAGTATTGACATAGGATAGGCATATGGTCTAGTGGCATGCTGATTCCTAGATATCAATGTTCTAGATTTACATTCTTCTCCCCTGATTGCTTCTTCGAATAGTTTCTTTGAAGTAAATAATGTCATTTTGTATTGCTCTGATTCTTAATATTTCTATATTAACTTTTGTGTTCAGGTAATCATCACTACTTCCATATTCATGATTCTGCCAGGAAAACTGGTTTGGTAAACCTTTCCATTAAAAGGATCTCGAAGATCATTTATACTTACTGAGGTTTCGTCCGGTACGATTTTGTTTGCTTCTTCATCAGTGCAACATGAGTGCATCCCTCAAGCTATCTTAGGAATGGATGTCATTTGTCAAGCAAAATCTGGGATGGGGAAAACTGCTGTTTTTGTTCTTTCAACTCTTCAACAAATAGAACCAGTTGCTGGTCAGGTTGCTGCTCTTGTTCTCTGCCACACAAGAGAATTAGCTTACCAGGTATGCTTTATCCTTTTCTGCAATCTCTAATTTTTTATGATGACGTTTTATGCATGCAGGTCTATAGGTCTTGTATCATTCTTATTACATGTACTATTCTGGTTAGATGACTTATTTTTTGATATTTACATATCTCTGAATTTTCACAGATCTGTCATGAATTCGAGAGGTTCAGCACTTATTTGCCTGACTTAAAGGTTGCTGTATTCTATGGCGGTGTCAATGTCAAGGTTCACAAGGATCTGCTAAAAAATGAATGCCCTCATATTGTTGTTGGAACACCTGGGAGAATATTGGCTCTAGCTAGAGATAAGGATCTTGGACTAAAGAACGTGAGGCATTTCATTCTTGATGAATGTGATAAGATGCTTGAATCTCTTGGTAAGTTTTCCTAGTTTAGTCGTACTGATTTTCAAGACATGATTTTTTTTAATGTTCCCAAATTTGAACTATTATTTTGTTTTTCTTTTTAATCTATTTTCCCATTTGCTTATGTATGTCTTTTAGATATGAGGAGAGACGTTCAAGAGATTTTTAAGATGACTCCTCACGATAAGCAAGTGATGATGTTTTCGGCAACACTAAGCAAAGAGATTCGCCCTGTCTGCAAGAAATTTATGCAAGATGTAATATCAAGATTGTTCTTATGGATACAAAAATATAACATATTGTGTCAATTATGTATATATTTACATTTTAATTATCTTATATGCAATCATAAGCATGTGCCAAGTTTAACCAGATTTAAAAAAAAAAATAATTATCTTTTATTTTATGGTCTATAATTAAGCTTTATTCAACACTCGAGGTTCCTCTTAGGATGTAGTGAAGGTCTTTACCATAGGAACTTTTGGTTCTTTTGTGCGACTACTGACTAATTGTGAAGCTGGCCATTTTAAAGCTCTGGAAATGCTATACATTGAATAGAAAAGATTGATATATTCGCTCTCAAGTTTCTTTGTTTATGTAACTTTCAGTAATGTTGTCCTTTATTTTTTATTATTTTCAGTCTGAATTTCAAGATGTTTTGATTTATTTTGTTATGTTATTTGTTTCAGCCCATGGAAATCTATGTAGATGATGAGGCCAAATTAACCCTTCATGGTCTTGTACAGGTGCATTGATTTGTTTTTGAATGTCGAATTTACTGCTTGAAGAATATTTGTTTCTCTTTTTGTGCTCATTGAACCTTCCACTTAATTTTTTTTCAGCACTACATTAAATTGATGGAAACGGAGAAAAATCGCAAGTTGACTGATCTCCTAGATGCTTTGGATTTCAATCAAGTTGTTATTTTTGTTAAAAGTGTTAGCAGAGCTGCTGAGTTGAACAAGCTACTTGCTGATAGTAACTTCCCATCTATCTGTATCCATTCTGGAATGTCTCAGGAAGAGAGGTAAATTATATTTTTACCTTCACTCAATTAGTCAGGTCGTATAACAATCTTCTACTTGTAACTTTTATGATTGTTGGAACGATCTTAATGTTTTTGGTTGCATTTCCAAGTTTTGCTTCTACTTTAATGGGGAGCTAGAACTTCTTTATTTTAAATTTATTCTCTCTAGTTTATTTTTCCTTTGCTAGATAATGGTAATCATCAGGCTTCACACTGTTTCATCAATTTCAGGTTGAAGCGGTACAAGGGTTTCAAGGAGGGACACTCCCGAATTCTTGTAGCAACTGATTTAGTTGGAAGAGGGATTGACATTGAGCGCGTTAATATTGTTATTAACTATGATATGCCAGATTCTGCTGACACATACCTACACAGGGTATTAGTTTGATATATATGTATTTGTTTTGATAGTTTTGAAAGCATAATACTTGGGTAGTATTAATATTGGGCTTTCTTTGCATTCTTTTAGGTGGGCAGAGCTGGCAGGTTCGGCACCAAGGGGCTTGCAATTACATTTGTGTCATCTGCTTCTGACTCTGAAGTTCTTAATCAGGTGATTAATTTTGCTTTCCATGACAAGGATGACTATTTTGATTCTTTACTGTTCTGTTAATAATTTAATTTTTTTATATCTCCTTTCAGGTCCAATCCAGGTTTGAGGTGGATATAAAAGAGCTTCCTGAGCAAATTGATACTTCTACATACAGTAAGACTTCTTTGCCAGTAATATTTCATAATTTTCTTTATGTTTTGCACAGTTGCTAATACCTTAGTTATTGTACATTATAGAATAATAGTAAAATCTTTTACCATAAGAAGTCTGTACAGATGCTAATACCTTCACTTTTATGTTGTGCAGTGCAAGTATGATTGGGTTCATTTAAAGAAGGAAGCCTGCGACTAATTGAGTGTATTGGCAGGATATTGATTTTGGTGGCAGCTAGTTATCATAGATTTGTTTCAAGTTGTTGAATGTAGAATATATAAAACAGAAGAGGAGACTAGAATGGTTTAAGTTGATGATGGTGATGATGATCTTCCTCCCCCCTCCTTTGATTCTTATTTCTCTATAGATTATTAGCAGCAAGCAGAGAACTTTGGGTTTTTGATTCTCCTATTTCTCTTTATGCTATTTTATTTGCATTTATTATGGCCCTTTTTTATTGTACTTTCTCCTAATAAAACTATGTTAATAATCATTTCAAAAAAATTACGAATCTGAGTATGGATCTCAGATCGTCAACAAACTTTATACCACTAGAGGAAAAAACAACCCTTAGTACATTACATAGCTTATTTTTCACTACCTGTTTTTCTTCATAATATTCGATATTATACAATATTATAATGTTACATATATAAACTAAGGTCATATTACACAAAATTTCAATAATTAAGCTAAGCTGAGGTCCAATTTTTATTTATTTTCTTGCCTTTGAAAAATTATATATGTTCATATTTATATTTTAGTTAATTCTACTAATTAGGTAGGTGAGTGGGTTAATATGGGTGGTATCTGTATGTTCTTAGTGGGTTAATATGGGTGGTATCTGTATGTTTTTAGATTACCGATATGGAATATTTTGGTTACATTTGGAGGATTGCTTACTACTAGGCTTGATGGGATGTGAATATGTATACATTGCAAGGCCTTATACTATGTCACGGTGAGAGCCGGTGCCAAATTCATTGAATTGTATACAATCAATTATATCGAAAAGGGCAATAAGTTAAAAGGAATACATATCCAGTTTTCTTGTTTCCTTTTTAGAGATGTAATTGATAATACAGTAATTTTGGATATCATGTTAATTATTACTCTTAGTAGCAAAATCAGGACATATTTTTTTAAATCGATTAAAAATTATATAAAAAAGGAAAGAAATGTGTGACAATTCACGTCCAGCTTCGTTTCGAAGAGTTACCAAAGAAAATTGAATTTTGGATCTCTTTCCATATAATGGAGCAGAGAAAACTAGCATAAAAAGCCACTTTCATGCATGCATGCTCCATTCACTAATCATCGATACAATTTGTTTTTAACATTTCGAATGATCACTCCTCTTTTTCAGTTTTGTTCAGCCATTAATTGTGCCTGCAGTAAGCAAAATACATGGTAAACAAAACAATATTACTACATATTTTCTACAAGTTTTCTCTAAAAAAATTTCCTCATTGAAAACAATTGATATCTTACATTTTACTATATTTTCTGATGAACAGGATCTATTTGGTATTATATACATAGTGACCCTAGTTTGCACAATACCAAACTACACTATGGCAGCTTCAAGTGTAGCAAATATTTTGAACTACGGAGCTGCTGGCAATGGCGTTACAGACGACAGCTCGGTATTTATATAAACAAGCAATAACAGCCTTTTCTTCAATATCACATTTTTTTTTATGTATATATTATAATATATTGTATTTTAACTAGTTGGTTTGTAAAAATAATGTAGGCATTTTCAAAGGCATGGAATGATACATGCGCTTCAGTGGCTGAGAATTCTACCTTGTTGGTTCCATCAGGCCATACATTTCTTGTCCATTCCATCATCTTTTCTGGCCCATGCAAGCCCCTTAATATCTTTGTACAGGTACATATCATAAACAAAGCTCTGATTTTTCTGATTAATGATCTAATATCATACAAAATCTAAAGTATATACATAAATGCGGGGGGTTTATTTTTGTTATATTTGCAGCTAGACGGAGGGATTGTAGCACCCAATGGTCCTAATGAATGGAAAGGAAGTATTGATAGTCTGATATTATTTGAGAAAGTTGATGGTCTCACCCTAAGTGGCACTGCCACTATTGATGGACGTGGTAAAGGCTGGTGGGATGCCTCTTGTGCTCGTCATCCTCAATTAAAGGTATATTGTTTTATACATAAGCTTTTTTCTCATAATTCTTTCTACTTAATCTTTTGTTTTGATTGTATGATCTTCTAATCCCAATTTTGTTTAATTTGACAGGGCTGTTACGGCAGAAGGCCTACGGTACACTAATAAGCACATTACAAAACAAATAAAAAAATTATATGGATTATTACATTGTGAATATATATATTTGAATACATATTTTTTCATTATTTAAAAAACGCTTTTAAATTATAATATAAGATTTGTTTTAATATAAACTTGTATTATTCTATTGTCCAAAGTTATGTGAAAGGAAAGGAACCGATCTATATAAATGTTTTGTGTATATTTGCAGGCATTGAAGTTGGTATATTGTACAAGGGTTAAACTTCTAAACATACACGTGATTAATAGTCCACAGGTTCATGTAATTGTGTGGAATAGTCAAAATGTTGAAATTGACACCATGTATATAAACTCTCCTGCTCTAAGTCCCAACACTGATGGCTTTCACATTGAAGCATCTACTAATGTCTCTGTCGTCCACTCAATTGTCAAAGCTGGTATATATGTACATATACATATTTATATATAAAATCAACTTAATTATTTCTCTCAAGTCAAATATATATATATATATATATATGGATCACTAATTAATCATTAAATTAAATCAGGTGATGATTGTATATCAATTGGTGATAAGTCTTCCTATATTCATGTCAGAAACTTATTTTGCGGCCCTGGTCATGGTATAAGGTCAGTAATTCTTTATTTGTTTATTTTTAAAGATTTATCATTGTGTTTCTATTATCATTATTGGCTAATTTACATATTAAATGTTGTGACATGTATATATATATATATTTATAGCATTGGAAGTTTGGGCATAGGAGGAAGCGTAGCTGATGTACACAACATAGATGTGCATCGTGTTCATTTCTTTGGCACAACCAATGGGGTTCGCATTAAAACATATCAGGTACGTTCAATTTTGATGTCCAATTTTATTATTTTTACTTAAATAATATCACATGAATATTCATTGATTAGATCCTAATTCACACTAATACAAATGCACTTTATTAAAGTATTAAATTGTTATGTAAAATCTTTATCGGTATTAATATGGTTTCCAACACCACAAATATTGTTCAGCACTTTCCATATATATATATATTGATATTCTTATTTATTTATTTCTACACTAATGATTAATTTGTATTGTGAATTTGGTCAGGTTGGAAAAGGAATTGTCCAACACGTTACGTTTAACGATCTAAACTTCCATCACGTGCAAAATCCAATCGTAATTGACCAGCACTACTGTTTTGATCCACATGGCTGCCCAGACTTGGTAATATATAAATATATATATGTGATATATATTTAATAAAATTTCATTATATTGTGGTTTACATAAATACATATATTTTAATTGATGAATAAATATATATATATATATATATATGCAGCCGACTGCAGTTCATATAGACAACGTGACTTACTCAAATGTGGTTGGGACAGCGTCGTCAGAAATAGCTTTGAATCTGAATTGCAGCAAATCAGCGCCTTGCACTAATATTAACTTCAAAGAAATTCGATTGAAACCCGAGAAACCATTAAAGAGTATCAAGTCGAGTTGCAACAATGCTCATGGATCTACCACTGGGGTTGTCAAGCCTGCTTCTTGTCTTCACGGTTGATCCATTTTTATTTTTATTTATGTAGCTTAGCCCGCATTGTAATTATTATATATATGTTCCATCATTTCCTATCCTATTCAATAATGTATTCATTCAAAATGAAAAAAGATAAAATAAAATAAATTTGAACGCCTGTTTTTATACTCTTTTTCGTATATATTTTTAAGCCTAAATGCCTGACCTCATTGTTCCACAATATGTCTAAATTTGCTAATATATATATTAAAGAGTTAAAAAATAAATGAGTAGTTGGTAAAAATAATTTATTTTAATAATATCATTTTTGAAAAATAACTAAAAAAATAATTAAATAATTATATATATATAAATACAAAGTAACTAAAAAAAATAAAATAAATAACATTTTTGTCCCCCGAACTATGACCATTGTATGATCGTTGATAACTCTACCAAATAGAGTTATTTTACTACTTTTTATGTGCAAATTGTTGCTTAATTCTTGAGTTTTTAATTGATTTATTAAGTTTTTGAGTAATTTTGAATTTATTAGGTTTATTTTAATTTTATACATTTTTGTGTGTTTTTATAGTGATTTTGTTGTAAAATGTTGTAGTTAATTAATTGAATTATTGTTGTTTAATTTGAGGTAAAAATGTGTTTTATTGAAACTAAATGTTAAATTAAATTGAGTTTTAATTAATATTTTCAATGAATTAATATGATTTATTTTATAATTGAAAATATTTTATCATGACTTAATTTATATTTATTTTATAGGAATGATGTGGTTTTTTAGCTCTTGAAAGCAAGAAAAATAGTAGTTTTGAAAAGAAATAAAAGATAAGGAAAATGTGACATTTTTGAAAAGCTAGGCCCAAAGGCCCATCTGCCAGCCCAAGCCCACGCTGATGCTCCCAGCTTGCTGCCTCCTCTCAAAGCCTCATTTGGGCCTAAGCCCAACAGCTCCTCCAATTCCATCTTCAGCACTCCTGCACCTGCCAGTCGTACGACCTCTCCAGCACACTCAGCGCCTGCCTTGCCTCCACCACCAGCCTTCCTTCAGCCAATCCGAAGCCTGCCTGCCCACCTAAGCTTCCAGCAACTTATCCCAAGCAATTCGGGCCCATTAGCACAAGGCCCAACTACTCTACCTAATGCACATGGCGGGATAAGTTGAAAATTAACCAATTTAATGAATACTTAACTAAAATTACCTTTTAAATATATTTAGTTTAATTCTACCTATTTTTATCACAACACTTCCAAAAATACCCTTGACCACATGGTTCTCTTCATCAAACACAATTAATAATACACAATGTTTTGATTGAAGAATTTTATCAAACACATGAACTGCACCACATAATTCATTAATAAACAATCCATTAAACCATCAATCAAAACCATGAAATGTAAAAACATTAAAATTAACAATGGTATACTAGAAAAAATATGAATCAAAACTATTGAAAACTACAAATCCCCTTACCCAACATTAACTCTAGCACACTATATCCAGAGAGAACAAGGAATGTATATATTGCTTGGATGAAGACAGAGTTATGAAACAATGTGTGCATATAGCTTGAATGAATCTGCTATGCTTAGTGGTGGCTGGCGACGCCGATTGGTGGGATCAATGGTGGATGGCGATGTCAGAATGATGGAGAAGATGATGAGTCTGAAGAGTGAGAAAGTGAAAACTTGCGTACTAGTCTTTTGAATAGAAGAAGGGGTATAATTAGGACATCAATTATAAAACTGGGTATAAAAGAAATAATATTAAAATGTGGGTATAAATTAAAGGGACTATATTAAAATGGGTACTGGACCTAATTTTACGCACACGGCCAGCCACAACCGAACACAGCCCACGCCAGTGCACACCATCTGCCAACCCAGCCAACATTTTCCTCTTTACTTTTCCTTGAGCCCAACAATGTACCCTTGTTCCATTTGCCAAAAATACAACATTTTTACCTCACTTTCTACACATTTTACCCCAAAACATCATTATTACACCCTATATTTTACCCATATTTGCTATATTATAATTAATTAAATTAATTTAATCAATTTTATTAATTTACATTGATTATTTTAATACCTTATTTTGGCTATAAATATGGAGTTTTGAAGACTATTTAGGGGGTCCATTTTAAAAGGGGAGTTACCACACTACACAAAGTTTTTACACTTTCAAACCTCTCTATTCTCTTCATCTTCTTCTTTTTTTTTGGTTAATTTTCTATGTATTTTTAGAGGAACAATTTGGGGGTTTTCCTCCAAATTTTCCTATCTATGTTTGTAATTTTTATTCTAGTTATGAGTTTATAATATTTTTAAGATTATTAAGGTGATGATGAAACAATATGTAACTAGATATTGTTTATTTTGTATGTTGATTTCCCATTTTGTGCAACAAAGTTTATGGAATTTTCTTCTTCAAATATCTTCTTTCATCTTAAATATCATGTATTTTGGATTGTTAGCACATATTTACACTTTATTCTTCATTAGTGCAATAATATAATATTCTTTGTGTAAGATGTGTCATTAAATTGTACACATCCATGCTTAGAACAAAAATATTATGTTTTGCCTTATAAATAATGTTCATTGATTTATTTGTTATTTCATTAGATTGATTTACACTAAATGCTTTGAAATTATAATTTTGAAAAGTGAAGAAAAATCTTATCATTTTAGAAGTAATTTGTGCTTAAAATTATAAATCTATTTGGAAAATGATAGTTTGATTTATTTTAACTATCACTAAAACTTGGGAATCAATATACTTATAAATATTATTGAACTTATATTTTGTGGATTCTAATCCTTAATAATCTTATTGTTATCCCCATTTCCTACATGGGCTCTGGGCCTTCGTCTTGGCCCGCTGTCAGAGGGCCAGCTCGGCCCGTGGGCCCGGCCCAAGGTCCCTTGGTGTGGAGAGTGCCCTAGGGGACGGGTATGGACCGGGGACTCGAGACTGGGCCCATTGGAATGTCCGGGATGTGCCTCCGGTTTCGTCCTTGACGAGGATGGTTCGGGCGATGCCCCGAGCGCCCGGACCATCGCTGCCTACGCGTCCTTGTCCCGGACCCTGATATGGTCCGGGCTTATGGTAAATGGAGCGGGCCAACGGTAAACGGACCTGGATCACCTGATCCCCAGTTGAAGGGGCCTAGCGTCCAGGACCCTCAAGCCGCCTCATTCCGCGTGGGCGTTGTCCCCACTTTTTGCCTGCAGAAAGGGTCACCTCGGGATTGCACACTGATGTGTCAGGACTGCGCAGCCAAATACTCTGACTGGTCTTGTCTCCTGAATCAGCCTCGTGACTCGAAGTGGTCAGAGCCAAAGCGCCGTTTTGTCGGGCGAGGCGTAGTTCTAAGGTCAATCTATTGGGCCTTAGCTAGTTTGAGTTTCGTGTATTTTATATCTTTTTGTATTGGGCCTCCACTACAGAGGTCGCTCGTATCCGTTTCTCCGATAGGCCTGGGTTTGGTCCGACCCAGATCCAGTATTCCCATCAGCTTATAAATATAAGCCCCAGAGCACTGTAAACGGGGGATCGATCTCACGAAAAAGACAGAAACTCTGTCAAGATATAGAGAGAAAACTCCATTGTAAAAGCTTCTTTAAGCTCTAATAATATAGACTCGTGGACTAAGGCTAATTAACGCCCCAACCACGTAAAAACCCTGTGTCAATCTTCTATTTCCGTTATTATTATCTGTAAATATTATTCATTAATAGAGTTGCCGAAAATCTCGGTTAACAGTTTGGTGCTTTCATTGAGAGCTGAAGGAAGCTAGTGTTAACGTCAGGCCTTTACTACGATGGTGAAAACGCGACACATCACCTTCAACCCTACCAATCCAGAGCAAGGTAACGGAGACCCGCTGCCTTCTCAGCATATTCCTTAGGACCTGCCCGAGGACGTGCCTCCTCAGACATCTCACCAAGATGAGTCGCAAGACTACGAGGGTGGGGCAAAGTACGAAGTGGAAAACGAGGAAGAGTACTATGAGGAAGAAAATGAGGAGTACCACGACGAAGCTGCGGATCCCAGGACCCCCCGCAACGATCAGTAGGATTTGGAGGTGACCAAACTAAGGCACCAAGTCCTGGATCAGGAAACCAGGATCGCTGAGGAGGCGGAGGCGTATCGCCGGATGCAAGAGTCTCTCCAAGCCCTGCAGGCGCTCATGGCCGCGCGGGGTCCGGCAGCCAACCCTACAGCTGGCCCGTTTCCAGGAGCGCAGCAACCCGCTCCCCAAGAATAAGCTGGCGCCCCCAGAGGGGCCAGCCCGGTACGTCCCCCGGAGCCTTTCTCCGAGCCAGCCCCAGGAGTCCCGGAAAAGGAGCGACGAAAGACCTGGGAGAAGACCACCCCCGTCGAAAAAGTCGGGGCACGTTCACGGCCGTAACCTAGGAAAGAGAAGGTGCGCCCCGTCCCAGGACGAGGCCACCCGATCGATCCGCAAGGGACGCGGCCACGGAATGGGCAGCCCCAACACACCCCAGGGCCGAATGGGCGGGAAAGGTCTTTGCACCCAAGCGCCTCGATTAACAAGAACCGTCGAGAACGCTCTCGCCGCAAGGATCGTCACGCTCTCAGTTCAGGGGATGACACTTCTCAGATAGATTTACGCGATGGACTGAATGCCCGAAAGGAGCGGGCCTGCAAAGAAAAAATCCTCCCTCGAGACGGCGATCTCAGGAACGACATCAACGACAGGAGGAACGAGAGAATCCCCCTGGAGGATAGCACGACCAAGCTTCTCATGGAGCAAATGGCCGCATTGAAAAAGGTCACTGATCGCCTGGTCCGCAAGCAGGAATGCGCAAACACTGACTCCGACGAAGAGGATAAAGAGCCGTGCGCGAGGCACATCCTGGACGCCGTACTGCCCAAGGGGTTCAAGATGCCGAGCCTCACCGCCTATACTGGAAATACCGATCCTAGGGATCATTTGTCTCGGTACAACCGACTCATGACCGTGGCTCACATCAACGACGATGGAAAATGCCTCTGCTTCTCCATCACGTTGGGCGGTCCTGCCGAAGAGTGGTGGAAAAGGCTTAAACCGGGGTCCATCCAATCATGGTCCTGGCTACAGTCAGCATTTCGGAAGCTGTTCGTGGCCGCCATGAGGATGGACATGCAAATCAGCGCCCTCGCCAATATTAAGCAACTACCTGCGGAGACATTGAGAGCCTACATCCAGCGCTTTACTGAAGAAGCCTCCAAGACCAAGGTCGTTGATGGACAGCGCCTGGTGGCACTGCAGTCCGGGATACGGGTCGGATCCCCACTTTGGGATGACATGCAGCGCAGTAAAGCCGCCACATTGGAAGAATTCATCAGGAGGGCCCAAGGATTCATCAACTGGGAGGAGGCTCAGATCCAGGCCTTCGGGTGGCCCCCAGCTTCTCACCCCATCCCCCAGACGATTCCGGGAGGTGCGGGACAGTTCCCTGCGCAGTCATACGCCACGCCCCCCATAGTCCCGGGGTCGACCGTCACGCCCGGCATCAGTTACACCCCTACGGTATACGGCCCCGCCGCGTCAGGGTACGCCCCAACCCAGTCAACCAACTTCTCCGGTTATGGCGTCGCGCCGGCAGGACACAACATGTCCCCTGTCGTGGCCCAGCAGTCGCAAACGGGAATAACTGAAGCCAGCGTGAATCCCTCCCGGGGGAAGCGGTCGGGCAAAGGCCAGAACCGGCCCGAGCTGGCCAAGAAGGGAAAAAGAGGCTACGAGCCCCAGTATTCGGAATACACCAACTTGGTGGACACCCGAGAAAACATATATTTGGCGACAGAAAGGGAGGTCCATTACCGGAAACCTAGCCCCATGTTTAAGGGGGGAAGGAATCCGAGAGACACCAGTAAAAGGTGTGCCTATCACAAAGACGTGGGCCACACCACCGACGAGTGTCGACAGCTCAAAGATGAGATTGAAAATCTCATCAAGCTGGGGCACCTCCACCAGTGGGTAAGAATGCCCGTGGGAGTCCCGGGCGCGTCGGCAAGCCCCGGGAAATCCACGGCCCCGATCACGACTCGAACATTCCCACCCCAGGGAGGGTATATGCAGGGACCCCCCACGCAGGCCCTTTAGGGGGCCCTCGCGTCACCGGCTCCCGGCCCCGGAATGCCCTATCCCTCCGGGGCAGCGCCCCTTCGAGTGGACGGACACGTGGCGACCATCTCGGGTGGACCTCACCTAGGAGGACCTTCGAGAAATGACCAAAAACGCTATCTGAGCGAGCTGGACCACGACCAGGAAGTTTGCGCCCTCGTCCAGGCTCCAGCTCAGCGCCCTAAACTGATGAACCTCCCCAACACCTTCACGGAGGACGACGCCCGCAACGTCCATTTCCCGCACCATGACCCGCTGGTCATAGATGCGCAAATCGCCAACAAGTTGGTGTCCCGCGTGCTGGTGGATGACGGAAGCTCCGTCAACCTGTTGTTCAAAACTACCTTTGCCGCCATTGGCTTGACGGAAGCAGATCTGGCGTCCTGCCCGACCCAAATTTACGGCTTTAACGGAGATGCGCTGCTCCCCATGGGAAATATCCAGCTGCCGGTTACGCTGGGGAGTGAGTTGCAGCACTCGTTCAAATTCTGCACTTTTGTTGTGGTGGATTGCCCCACCGCTTACAACGTCATCTTTGGCCGGCCCGCGCTGGTCGAGTTCGGGGCCGTCACCTCCATCCGCCACCTTTGCATGAAGTTCCCATGCGACAATGGAGGAATAGGAACTGTCCGGGGAGACCAAAAGAGCGCCTAGAAGTGTTACCATGTCTCCGCCCGGCCCATATACATGGTCCGGGAGAAGCTCATCGAGCAGGCTCCTCTCCCTCCTGGTGAGCGAGTGGTCCAGGTTGCAGATGACCTGGACCCGCGGATAGGGGACGATCGCGTCCTGGAACCAATGGACGAAATAGAAGAGGTATGCATCAGCGAAACCGACCCGGCCAGGATAATCCAGGTAGGAAAGAGCCTGCCAGCAGACATTCGGGCCGCCGTCATCGCCCGAGTCCAGGAAAACCAGGACCTTCTGGCCTGGTCCCACTCCAATATGACCGGGATCGACCGCAATATCA